>NC_057009.1:0-273604 GCF_000002595.2 Chlamydomonas reinhardtii | reverse complement strand
GAGAAGCGCCTAAGCGGCAACGTGGGCGAGAACTCCAACGCCGGTTGCTTCCTTATCGCGACCGTCAAGGGTGACGTGCACGACATTGGCAAGAACATTGTGTCAGTGGTGCTGGGCTGCAACAACTTCAAGGTGCGCCGGGGGCGGGGGCGGGCCTGCGGGCGCGGGCGCGGGGCGGCGGCTCTGGACGCTCGTTGCATGCGCGTGTGCTAACTGTAGCGGGGGGGCAGTGGCACGTCGCGTTGCCACCGCACTGTATTGAAGTCAGCGTGTGTCTGCTTCCCTGCGTGCTGCCCGGGCGCCCGCAGGTGATTGACATGGGCGTGATGACGCCGTGGGAGAAGATCCTGGACGCGGCTGTGGAGCACAAGGCGGACATTATCGGCCTGTCGGGCCTCATCACGCCCTCGCTGGACGAGATGGTGACCGTGGCCAAGAAGATGGAGGAGCGCGGCATGAAGGTGGGGCAGGCGTTGTGGTGGCTGGGCGTTTAGGTTGGTGGAGTGTCAGCATGTGTGAAACATAGGGTTGCCCCATGCTTGCCCGCCTGACAACGCTGTGTTACTACGTCCCTTGCTGTCTCCAGACGCCGCTGCTGATCGGTGGCGCCACCACCTCCAAGATGCACACCGCCGTCAAGATTGCGCCGGTGTACAGCGGGCCCGTGGTGCACGTGCTGGACGCCTCGCGCAGTGTGCCGGTGTGCCAGGCGTTCGTGGACAAGAACGACAAGCAGCGCCAGGTGAGGGATGTTGGGCGTGTACGAGGAGGCAGGGCGATATTGTAACGGCTATGACAGCGGCCTACGCAGCTCGGAGGTGGCAGGGTTCCGGAGATAAGCATAGCGATGTGCGCACGAGTAGGCCGCGCCGCCCGGTGGCTCCGCCTTGCTGGGCCGCTGCCCGTCAACGCGCGCTCCCCTGCCCTGGTGCTGTGCTGCCCGCAGTCATACATTGAGGAGGTGTCGGAGCAGTACGCGGACCTGCGTGAGGAGTTCTACGCCTCGCTGGAGGACCGCAAGTACCTCAGCCTGGCGGACGCGCGCAAGCGGGCGCTGGCCGTGGACTGGAAGGACCCCGTGAACCAGCCCGTCAAGCCGAAGGTGGGGAGGGGCACGTGGAGCGGGCAGGGAGGCGCTAGGGCCCAGGGTTTGGGACCTGGACGACGCGTGCAAGAAGCGTGGCTGTACTCGGTTGTAGCTTGCGGCAGGGCCGTGATTGGCGATAGCTTAACTATCACGTGGCGAGAAGCGCATGCATATGATAGTCAAGTCAGATATGTGAGGTGGCGAAGGCCTGCCTAGATGGAAACGGGTTCCGCCCTGTGGCCCTCCTGTCCTGTCTGGCCCTGCAGGTGCTGGGCAACAAGGTGATCCGTGCCTTCCCCATTGAGGATGTGCTGGACTACATCGACTGGAACCCCTTCTTCCAGGTGCGGGCTGGGCAGGCTGCAGCTGATGAGTGAGGCTAGCGCAGGGGCTGGCGCAAAAGGCGCCAGTGATGGTGAACGGTATGGGAGCAGTGGCAATTGATGAAGGGACGGGCTTGGCTTTTGGCGGCCTTCCAGCGAACAGACTGGGCCGGCATGGCGCACACCGTCGTAACGCCAGTTTCCTCCCATCCCACGCAACCCGTTGCGCAGGTGTGGCAGCTGCGCGGCCGCTACCCCAACCGCGGCTTCCCGCGCATCTTCAACGACGCCACGGTGGGCTCGGAGGCCAAGAAGCTGTACGAGGAGGCGCAGGCCATGCTGCGCGACTTCGTGGTCAACAAGCGCGTGACGCTGAACGCGGTGATGGGGCTGTACCCGGCCGCCGCGGTGGGCGACGACATCGAGGTGTACGCCGACGACAGCCGCGCCAAGGTGGTGGCGCGCCTGGCGGGCCTGCGCCAGCAGGCGGAGAAGGACGGCGGCGAGCCCTTCTACTGCATCAGCGACTTTGTGGCGCCCAAGGGCAGCGGCGTGCCGGACTACGTGGGCATGTTTGCCTGCTCAGCCGGTGGGAGGGGAGGGGAGGGGAGGGGAGGGGAGGGGAGGGGAGGGGAGGGGAGGGGAGGGGAGGGGAGGCATCTAGGAGTGAGGTTGGGTTGGGCTGCGGTTGTGGGATAGGGCCAGGCCATGCTACCCGGCGCAGACATGGCTTCGAGGCAATGTGATGGAGCAAGCAGTGTCGGCAGAGCTAGCAGGTGACGTTATTTTCGCGGGCTGTGTAGCATCGCTCGCACCACACGGTGTTTCTTATGGCTTCTTGCGTGTTGACGCCACAGGCCACGGCCTGGAGAAGGTGATTGAGGGCTACAAGGCTGCGGGCGACGACTACAGCTACATCATGGCGGAGGCGCTGGCGGACCGCCTGGCGGAGGCGCTGGCGGAGAAGCTGCACGAGCTGGTGCGCCGCGAGTACTGGGGCTACGCGCCGGACGAGAAGCTGAGCGTGGACGACATGCTCAAGGTCAAGTACCAGGTGCGTGCGAGGAGCAGGGCGGGTGAGGGGGTACCTGATTCCAATCCAAAGTAGGGGTAGACGACGGCAGCGCGGCGGGCGGCAAGGTTGGGGCTGTAGCTACGGTGTGGCTTGCGTTGCTCCAGGCATCACGGCCGCACGCTGCGGCTGCACGCTTGTGACTGCAATTGTGATCTGGCCTCAAAACATCTCTTTGTACCGTACACGGCACTTGCAGCGCCTGACCAGGCTCCCTCCCTCGCTGTCCCCTACCTGCATTACCTCTTGCTCGCTTGCAGGGCATCCGCCCCGCGCCGGGCTACCCCTCGCAGCCGGACCACACCGAGAAGCGCACCATGTGGGAGCTGCTGGACGCCGAGGCCGCCACCGACATCAAGCTGACCGAGTCGCTGGCCATGTGGCCCGCCGCCTCCGTCAGCGGCCTGTACTTCGGCGGCAAGTGCTCCAGCTACTTCGCGGTGGGCAAGATCACGCGCGAGCAGGTGGAGGACTACGCCGCGCGCAAGAAGATGGACATCAAGGACGCGGAGCGCTGGCTCAGCACCATGCTCAACTACGAGCCGTGAGCGGGCGCCGCAAGTACCGTAGTCTGGTGGTGGGCAGCAGCGGGGCGCCTAGGGAAGGATCTGGGGTTTTCTTGCGTTGATGTGAGGCGGTGAGCGGTTTGTGTACAGTTTTGGTCTGAGAGTGGGTCCGGTAGGGTCCTGTCGGAGCGGTCGGAGAAAGAGTTCATTGTACCGTATGTGCTTGTGCTGCCAGGCACCCGCGGCTCCAGAGCAGCAGGCAGGAGGTCTCGTGACGGGGTACTGCCGTCATGCAGGGCTTAAGAGTGTTGATTGATGCATGATGCCCCCGTTCGGTTGGGCAGTAATAGTCCGCTGTCGAGGGTGGTTGCGCTGTATGATGTGGTGATTACGGCCTGGATACGGCCAGGGGCGGGGCAGTGGCTCCGAGTGCGGGGGGCATGCGTTACTGTTGGTATGCTATGGAAGGCGTGCTACCTGCTGGACTTCCAACGGATAGTAAGTTGGTTCACCAAGCTGGTTACTGAAGATTCGAAAGGTATTATAAGGGCCAGGCGTGCCCATGATGCGTGCCCGTTGTAAGGAACACAAGAAATGGGGACGCTGATCGTGCGGCGGGTTCCGGATCTATTACTGACGGCTTCAAAGCCGTTGCCGCTTTCAAGGCGCCATACCGCAACCTTGTGCACCCACATCTGACACAAACACCATTATGTAGACCACCAAAACATGTTAAGACGAGTGCAGCCGCTGCGGCCGGTGGCCTTGTTGACCCGCGGGTGCCAAAACCTGGTCGCGGCGGTTTTCAGCGTCAAGAGACCCCAGCACGCGGTGACGAGACCTCCTTCTTACTGCACACCACTAGTGCCTCCTCACAAACCGCTTAGCAAGTATGCGCTGGGCGGGGAGATCCCTCAGCGCATTAGCCGTCGGGGGACCGTCTACCGGCTGCTTTGCTCGGCAACCAGAGCGCATGGCGATGATACCATCACGCCAGAAGCTTCCCAATACTGGCGCAAGCAGATGGCTGCCATCGAAAAGTGCGTCGGTCTCGTCGCGGACTGCAGCGGCCCGATTTTCTTTATCTCGTTGCGATGCAGAGCTCGGCGCGCTGCATTCGCTATAAGCCTATTGTAATGTCATGGTGCGGCGTAGGCCGGAGCTTAGCGGGCTGCTGGGCTCCCTGGACTGGGAGCACCCCCTGGGGCTGGCCAAGCTCCGCGCCAAGTCGCGCATACAGTGCTACGGCGAGTTCCTCAGCGCGAAGAAGAAACACAGCACGGCGGTGGTGCTGGTACGGGTGAGTCAGCATTCACCCATACAGCCGCCGTCGAAGGGCGGGCGAGGGTGTGGAAGAGGGTGGGGGCAGTATACCACACACGGCGTGTCCTGGTTTCCGAGTTCATTTTACCGCTCCTCAGTCGCTGCGGCCCGCCCCTGTCCTCTGTCCCCTGTCCGCACATGTCTCTACGTGGCATACACCGACGGCACTCCACGCTGTGCCGCGCTGCACCGCATGCAGATTGGTGACTTCTACGAGGTGAGCACACGCGTGGGTGGGATGGGGATGTGGGTGGGTGGGATCTGTGCGGGCTGGGAGTCCTGGATACCGCGGTGCAGGCTGCTGCCCGCGCGTGTCTCCAGCCAAGTCGCACACCACTGCACCGCAGGCACATCCATCAATCTGCCCCTTGACAGCCCCTGACCGCCCGTGCCCTGCCCCTGCTCCCTGTATGCGCGCCTGCTCACCACCTCCGTCCCCACCTCCCTCCCCACCTCCCCTCCCCCACCCGTCCCACCCCTCCCGCACCGCGCCCCTGCAGGCAGTGGGTTTCGACGCGCTGGTGCTGTGCCAGCACTGCGGCCTCAACCCCATGACGCCGCTGTCGGGCGTGGCCAAGGCCGGCTTCCCCAAGGCGCCCAGCACGCTCAGGCAGCAGCTCAACAGGCTCATAGGAGCCGGGTTCGTGGTGGTGAGACCGACACGCAGGCGGCGCGAGGGGCGGGGCGGGTGGCTGGGTGCGTCGTGGCATCTCCTGTGTGGACCCCGGCCTCGCGCACCCCTGGCGCTTACGGCAATCGCGCATCCCATTGCCCTGGATACTCCAAGGCCCGCCCGCTGTCTCCCGCCGCATGTCCCCACCCGCCCACCTGGCCGCCCACCCGACCGCCCGCCACCACACAGGCCATAGTGGAGGAGGTGGGCGACCTGGCCCGGGGCTCCGGCCGGGCGGGCGGCGGCTTCAGCGCGCTGCCCACCAAGGTGCGGCAGCTGATGCCGCTGGTGAGCGCCTCCAGCCCCTACTACCTGTTTGGGGACGTGGAGGATGAGGCCGTGGCGGTGGACGACACGCCGCTGCCCAGGCCCATCACAGGTGCGCGTGTGTGTGTGTGTGGGGGGGGTATGTGTGTGTGTGCGTGTGTGTGTGTGGTGTTGCGTGTGGGGGACGGGTTGGTCTCGCCTTCCCAGCAGGGAACAACAGGCACAAGGCAGGGGCACGGGAAGGGGGGGTGCGCTTTGGGCTGTTGCGGCGTGTGTGACATGGTGGCACAGAACGGAGTGGGTGGCGACAGCATGGAACAGTGCGAGTACGGACATGTACACATGCACATTCATGGAGTGGTGGCGGTCAACCTAGGTGGTGGCGTCGGCGCATGCACGTGCACGTGCACGTACACGTACACGCGCAAGTGGCTGATGCGACGCCGGCAGCGGCATGTTCCTCGCTGCGCCATCGCCCACCCGCTTGCGGTGTCTACCTCCCACCCCCATGCGGTCATGCCCGCCTGCCCGCTCCGCCCTCTCCCGCCTGGCCCCCAGGCGTGTCTGTGCCCAGCGGCGACGGCTACCGGCTGTTCCGCTACTGCGCCGCCCGCAACCGGCTGGACGTGACGGCGCTGCTGGGCGCGGAGGCGCTGGCGGCGCAGCTGCACGCCACGGGCCTGGCGCAGCCGCTGTACCTGCACACCAGCGTGGCGGAGAGGGAGAGACAGCAGGCGGCGGCGGGAGGCAGGAGGGCGGTGCGTGCGGGCGGTGCGGGCGGGATGCTGGGGATGAGCTGAGGCTGCTGCGGGCGGGCGGGATGCTGGGTATGTGGGGGTGAGCTGAGGCTGCTGCTGCCGGCCGGGTGTGCTGCTATGGCGAGCAGGGCACGTGGGCGTCACTGTGCTCCGGGGCTGTGGCTGTGCTAAGCAAACCTGGAGGAGGCCAGCATTACGTGCCCCTCTCCTCTCCCCCCCCTCGCTCCGGTGTGCTTCCCCGCAGTCTCTGGCCCGCGAGCTGGCCTCACAGCTCGGCGTCACAGTGGCCGAGTTCAAGTCCGCGCCGCCGCCCGCTGGAGTCCGCGCCGCGGCAGCGGCAGCAGCGGCGGCGGTGGCAGCTGCGCGCAGTGGTGGCGGCGGCGGAGTGGCCGGCAGCAGCGAGGCCTGGGAGGGCGTGGCCGGCCCCGACGTGGGCGGCTTTGTGGCCACGCTGTGCCGGCAGCTGGGGCTGGACCGGACCACCAGCGACTGCATGAAGGTGCGGCGGCCGAGGGGCCCTGCGGCCGTGGCGCGTGTGGTTGGCGCATGTGCGGCTCCTGTGTGGCATTTGAATGATCATGCATCTTGATCATGCAGTGCAACGAGGGTCTGCAGACGGCCTTACTGCGCCCTCAACCACCCCCTCGCCGCGACTGCAGTTGTCCGTGGGTGGCTCGGCCCTGCCAGCCGACGACGGCGGTGTGGCGCCGGCCCCGCTGCCGCCGTCGCTGTCCACAGTGACGCAGCTGGGGCTGGGCGGGGCGCGCGGCGTGCCGTCGCTGCTGGCGGCGGCCCTGGGTGACGGCGTGCCGGCGGCTGTGCGGGACTGGTTCCGGCTGCTGCTGCTGCTGCCGCCGCCGCCCACCGCCGCTGAGGACATCCGGGTGGTGTGTGGACACCTGGCGGCGCCCGGTCCTGGGGCGCCCGCGCTGCCTGTGATGGTCACGTCCATTGCCGGGCCGCGCATCATCGCGCTGCTGCAGACGGGCGTGGCGGGGCACAACACACTGCGGGAGATGCACGGTAGGGCGTCAGGGGGAGGCGAGGCGAGGCGGTGGGGTTGGGACCGCCGGCACCGCCGCCGCCGCTCGCGGAGCCCCGTCTGGGCCCCTTCCTGTCCCCACCTCCTGTGTGCCACCGCCACGGTAATGCCTGCCCCGCAGTGATGCTGACACGTGTGGTGGACCTGCTGGTGCTGCCCGGCCCCGCCATGGCTGAGATGCACTGCGCGCTGCTGGGCGTGCTGCGCTGGTCGCTGGACGCACGCGGCGGCACCGCCTGGGCCGAGGTGCCGCCGCAGGAGCTGGCGAACAAGTGCCGGGCGGCGGCGGAGGCCATTGCCGCGGTGGTGCCGCAGGCGGCGGAGCTGGCGGCCCTGGGCGGCATGGCGGAGGCGGCGGGCGGCAGCCCCACCGGCAGTCGGGATGAGGATGAGGGTGAGGGCGAGGCAGCGGAAGTAGCGCCGGCCAGGTGAGATGCGGAGGAGTGTGGGGGGACGTGGAGGTCAGGACGTGGCGGTCAGGACGCGGAGGTCAGGACGCGGAGGCTGGGGCTCCAGCTTGGGGTCGCGCTACCTGGCTGCTGTGAGCTCACTCAGCATCCGCAGGTACGCACTGTTTGACGGACTGTTTGACGGACTGACAGGCAGCCCTCATGCTCACTTGCTCACATACTCTCGTGCGTCCCGGACCTGCGCTCCTCCCTGCAGGCCGGTGGTGTTGGGTGCGGGCGGCCTCCCCCAGCTGCAGCTGCCCGCCGCGCTGCAGCCCTTCCTGCCGCCGCCGGGGGCTCCGGGCGCGCGCCTGGCTGCTGACGCGCTGTGGGAGGTGGGGCGGCTGGTGGGGCGGCTGGAGCGGTACCGGCTGGCGGTGCGGCCGCAGTGCATGCGGGTGCAGGCGAGCCAGGTGGGCCAGCAGGGGAGGGGGGGAGGGCAGCAGGGGGCCGGGGAGGCCGACCCAGCACCTGATACAACACGCGCGCGCGTGTGACATTGGTCCCCGTGCTCCTGCTTACGCGCCCCCCGCCCTCCCTGCCTCCTGCAGGTGGAGTCGCGGCGCGCGGCCCTTGTGTCCGAGCTGCTGGTGCTGGCGGCGGCGATGGAGAAGGCGCGGGTGGCGGCGGAGGTCCGACTGGCGCCGCACGACGACGCGGTGTGGGTGCGGCTGGTGGGAGCTGGAGGCAAGCGGGTGCGTGCGGGCAGGGCGGGCGGGGCGGGTCGGGTGGAATCACGGGCTCGCAGTCTGGCTGGCGGGCTGCTCGCTGCCGGTCGGACCACGGCAGGTGCGCAGTGCAACGCCATCTCCTCCTGCGCTGGCGGCACCCGGGCGTGTACACGTGCGCGGCCGCCTCATCCTTGCACAACCCTCATTCCCTGTCACCCGGTCACCCTGTGCCGCCGCTCGTTCCCCGCTGCCGCCTCCGCAGCTGACGGGTGCCGCCGAGCGCAACGCGCAGGAGCAGGTGCGCACTGCCGGCGGGCTGGAGCTGGTGCGGCCGCTGAACCGCAAGGGGCGGCCCGAGGCGGACCGCTGGACCAGCCGCGCGGTGCAGGCCGCCACCCTGGCCTACGTGGAGGCGGTGGAGGCGGCGGACAAGGAGGTGCGGGGGCAAGAGACGGGGGGGCGGGGGAGAAGGACAGGGAGGGAGAGGAGGAGGGATAGTTAGTTCCAGAACCCAGAAGCAAGCCAACCGAGGGGGGGGGCGATTGCGGCGAGGAGCGGGGGGGGGGGGTACTGTCCGCACAGGCACAGGCTCAGACGCAGGCACAGACGCAGGCACAGGCACAGGCACAGGCACAGGCACAGGCACAGGCACAGGCGCAGGCGCAGGCGCAGGCGCGGGCACAGGCGCAGGCACAGGCACAGGCACAGGCACAGGCACAGGCACAGGCACAGGCGTAGGCACAGGCATAGGCATCGCCCTTTTTCCTGGGCTGTTCATATGCCCTGTTTCCCTCCGCCGTCTCGGCCTTGCAGTCCCGGCGCCTGCTCCGTGACCTGTGTCGCGACCTGCACTCGGGCCCCGGCGGCCACCTGGTGGCGCTGCTGGCCGCCAACGAGCTGGCGGTGGCCTTCGCGGCGCTGGCCGCACACGTGGTGCGGGCCAAGCAGGCGGGGTGGAACTGGTGAGCGGGGGGAAGCGGGGGTGCGGGCTTGGGGGGCGGGAAGGCAGTGATGCAGGGGGTTAACGTTGAACCAATCCCGTAAGGAAACAGTCGCATGGGGGGCGGGCAGTTGCGGGCTCGGGAGTGAGTGCGGGCTGTGTCAAGGGAATGCGGGCTTGCTCAGGGGCAGAAGCTGTGTGCTGCGCGACTGGGTATGTGTATCTAGCGATGGCTATGATCGTGTCTGTAGCCTCCCGGCTTTCAAGGACACCACCCGCTTCGGCGGCAGTGTGGTGGAATGGTTGTTACAGCCCGCACACCGCCGTGTCTGCCTGTTTGCCCCAACGCACGCACACAGGCCCGACATGCCGCGGGCGCACACGCTGGCTCCGCCCGGCAGCCCCGCCGCCGGCTGCTGCCCGGGCCGGCGGGTGGACCTGCGGCTGCCGGGGCTGTGGCCGTACTGGATGGACCCGCGGGAGGCGGTGCGCAACGACGTGCGCTGCGAGGCGGGCCGTCTGGCGCTGCTGACCGGGCCCAACATGGCGGGTGGGTGGCGGGCGTGTACGGGGGCGGGGGCGGGGTGCAGGTGCTGCGTAGCATGCTTGGGAGTGCGGGGGCGGGGGCGTGGGGCGTGGGGCGTGTTTGGCTGGGAGGGGGGAATGGGCCCCGGGGGGCATGCGGCGTGCGGGGCGACGTGTCGCAGCAGGCTCCCCTGGACTGCGTGTGCGTGCCCTCCCTGCCTCCCTGCCTCCGTCGGCCTCCGTCGGCCTCCCTCCCTCCCCTCCTCCACGCCCGCCCCGCCCCGCCACGCCTGCCACCCCCCCCCACACACACACACTGCGCAGGCAAGTCCACTGTGCTGCGCAGTGTGGCGGCCGCCGCGCTGCTGTCCGTGTGCGGCCTGGCGGTGCCGGCGGGGCACGGGCACGGATACCCGCCCAACCCGACCTCCGCCTCCGCCTCCTCCGGGTCCGGCCTGCGCCTGGCGCTGTCTGCCACGTGGCTGCGGGCCCTCAGCCTGCGCAACTTCAGCGGGGACTCGCCCATGGAGGGCAAGAGCGCGTTTGCAGTGGAGATGGAGGACACGGCGTGAGTGGCGGCGGGGGGGAGGGGGGGGGCAGTAGGGGGCTGGGACGAGGGGCAGAGCCGGGCAGCGGGGACAGCATGGGAAGGCGGGCAGGGGCAGGGCCGAGGCGTGGGGCCGAGGCCACAGGAGAGTACAAGGGGGAGGAACGTGAGCTGTCCCACCCAAGCCACCCAACCCTGCATGGGTTCCGTCCCTTCCCCGGAGTGCTTTAATCACTCCGTCCTCCATGAACGGCCAACACCCTTCCCCCGTCTACCACTTTCTTAACTGATCATGAGTGTAATCCCCCCCCCGCCTCTACGCCCTCAGCAACACGCTGGCTGTGTCGCGGCGCGAGCGCAGCAGCAGCCTGGTGCTGCTGGACGAGCTGGGCAAGGGCACGGAGGTGGTGGCGGGCAGCGCGCTGGCGGCCGCGGTGGTGGAGGACCTGGTGGCGGCGGGGGCGGCGGGCGTGTTCGCCACGCACCTGCACGACCTGGTCTACCTGCTGCGGCCGCTGGAGCAGCAGCGCAGGCTGCAGTTCTGGGCCATGGAGGTGCGGCCCGAGCCGTGTGCCGGTGGTGCCGGTGGTGCCGGTGGTGCCGGTGTGGAGGTGCTGCGGCCCACCCGGCGGGTGGTGGAGGGGCAGGTGTGCCTGCGCAGCCTGGCCCTGCAGGTGGCGGCGGACTGCGGGCTGCAGCGCGAGGTGCTGGCGGCGGCGGCGGCACACGAGGTGGTGCTGGGCGGGATGATGACGGCCGCCCGCGCCGCCGCCTACAGCGCACAACACCACCCCCAGCAGCTGCAGCCGCTGCAGCCGACCCACGGAGCCAGCGCCGGCGCGGCTGTGGGCGCGGCTGGCGAGGCGGCTGTGGGCGCGGCGGCGGCGCAGAGCTGCTGGCCGCCTGTGCGGCGTGTGGGCGAGCCCGGCACGCCCGTGGAGGCGGCCCTGCAGGAGGAAGCGGCCGAGTGGGCGGAGGCGCCGCTGGTGGTGCGCCACAGCGGCAGCAGCAGCGCGGCCAGCAGCAGCCAGGGGCAGCAGGGGCAGGGGCAGCAGGAGCAGGAGGAGCCCAGCGCGCCCGCCTGGCCGGCCGCCGAGGAGACGTGGCCGGCAACGGAGGCGGGGGCGGCGGGGGCGGCGGCTGCCGTCGGCGCCGCGGCGGAGGCGGCCCCAGCAGCGGTGCCGGCAGGGCCGGAGGCGGGCACGACGGGACGTGGGGCGGTGTCTCCGCAGGTGTGTCCGGTCCGGCCTGGTGGTGGTGGTCAGGTGGTGGAGGGGGCCGAGGGGAGTCGGCGGCGCACCTGCACCGGGCGGGCCACAGCCCGACCTGCCCGCTACCCCGCCCTGCCCGCTACCCCGTCCCGCTTATCCTTTGCCCCACTTACCGGCCTCCCGCCCTCTCCTCTCGCTCTTCACGCCCTTTGCGCCCTCTCTTTCGGCCTCCCCTAGGAAGCTGACTCGGTGCTGCTGCTCGTGGGCCGCGACCTGCGCCACCTGGTGCGGGAGGCGGTGGCGGCGGCGCGAGTGGCCAGCGGCGGCGAGGCCCTGGAGGCGGAGATAGGTGAGCCGCCGCACAAAGCCACAGAGCCACAGGGCTGCAGACACGGCACACCGGAGCCAGGCGGCTGACACAGGGGGCACAGGGGGGCACAGGGGGCACATGCTGCGTCCCACTCACCGTGCGCTTGGTTTACTACACGCACGCAGCAGCAGACACGGCGGACCCAGCAATCGGTGGCCTTACACTCCCTCGCCCTCCTCGTCACCCTGCTGCGCTGTCCCTCCCTCCCACCCCCACATCCCCAGGCCACATACACTGGGTGGACGCGGACCTGGTGCCGGCGCCGGGGCACAGCGGGCAGTCGGCGGTGTATGTCCTGCGGTGAGCGCCGGGGCGGGGCGAGGAGCGGGGCGGGGCGAGGAGCGGGGCGAGGAGCGGGGTGGGGCGTAGGGCATAGGGCGCGCTGGCGGGGCGGGGCGGGGCGGGGCGGGGCGGGGGCGGGGCGGGGCGTAGGGCAAAGGGCGCGCTGGCGGGGCTGGTCCGGTACAGCTGGCATGTGCACCTGTACCTGTACCTACCGGTTGTGAACATGGCCCCCTCCCTGCCTGTTACTGAGTACGTGTAACGCTGCGCCTGTTTATCACTGTCTCCGCCTAATACTCTCCATCACCACCACCACCCCACACACACCTGCCGCCGCTGCCCTCCCTGCAGGCAGTGGGACGGGCAGCTGTATGTGGGCGAGTCGGACGACGTCAGGGTCCGCGTGAAGGAGCACCGCAGCAGGGAGACGCGGGAGCGCAAGGCGGCCAACAAGTCGCTGACCGTGCCCGGTGAGCGGGAGGGGGAGGGGGAGGGGGGAGACGGGTAGCAGGGACGGAAGCATGGCAAACCGGCGTGCGTGGCAGTCGCGCGGGGCGCTGCTGCGGCTTGGTGCGCGCGCAGTGGTCTCCTCCCGCCCAGCTCCACCCACCCACCTCCTCCGGGCCGACTTGTTGGGCCATCCAGCTGCCCCGCACCCCCACTCGCCTCCTGCGGACCTCTTCTTCACCCCCCCCCCCGCTAACCCACATCGCTGACCCCCCACCCCTGCGCCTTCGCTCCCCTCCGCGTGCAGGCTCCCGCGGCGCGCGCGTGCACACCAGCCTGCGCGCCGTGTACTGCCTGGTGCCCAGCGAGGCGGGCGGCAGCAGCGCCGCCAAGGACATCGAGGCCGCACTCATCCGGCGGGTGGCGGCGGCGGGCTGGGCGCTCAGCTCGGACCACGACAGGGCGCGCAGCCTCAGGCACAACCCCAGCCTGCCGCGGCAGCGGAAGAAGGAGCAAGCGCCAGAGCAGGAGCGGGAGGAGGCGCCCGAGCAGGAGCGGGAGGAGGAGCGGGAGGAGGGCCCAGCGCCGCGCCGCCGTACTCGCAAGGCGCAGGGCCCCAGCAAGCGTAAGGCCGAGTAGGCGCGGACAAGGCTGGCATGTGTGCCTCCGCACGTCAGCGGGCGCACACCGGCCGTGAGCGGGCCTGTGCGGGTGTACGGCTGCGGGCGGCCGTGTGTGGAGCTGCAGGCGGCCGTGTGCGGCCATGTGCGGGCGCTGTTCCCTCACCGCCCGGGTTCCCGCCGCGGCGGCCGCCCAGACAGCGGCGGCGGCTGCAGTCCGGGCAGCGCCCACGCGGCAGCCAGCATGCGCACGGATGGGGTCGGGCTGCGTGTAAGGCAGTGTGTGGGCATGACGCCTGCATGCGCCTGAGATGTACTGTTACGGTATGTGCGGTGTTGAGCGTGAGACGGAGGCAGGGGCCGGGAAGGGGTGCAGCCGCCGTTCGCCTGCACCTACCTGCACTAATAGGACAAGATCGCGACAGGCAGTGCAGGCCGACACAGTGGGTGCAGCGATGCACTGGCAGGATGGAAATAAAGTTACCTTTAACGTGGCTTTCGGAGCGGCTGGAGCGAAGTAGGACAAAGTATACAGTAGCGTTATGTGAGTTGGTGCGAATGAGGCATCCAGGCTCGAACGGCATGAGGCCATAATATGCCAATTCACCAGTTTCTGAAGGTTTCGTGCCTCGAGGTACGGCTTTGTGGCGCGCTCCAGGACGCTAGCCTGCGCGGGGTGCCCTGCACACGTACTGATGTTGCGCACATGTACGGTCGCTCTGTGGCGGCTGGGCTGTGGTATGGTGCCCCGTCAGCGCGGTACCGTACACGTCTGGATCCGGCTGTGGGGCTGAGTGGTGGTGCAGCCCTGCCTGGGCGGCTGCTGGGCCTGTGGACGCTGAGGCTGGGTTGCAGTGGCGCGCGGCTGTGGACCGTGCATGGACGCGGCCTCGGCCGCTGTGGAGTCGGGAGTTGTAAACCGGGCGCGTGCAGGCGTGCTCCGCCGCCGGCACCTGCTGTGGGGCCTCCCGCGCCATGGCGACGCCCGAGGCTGTTGGCTCCATGAGACCCATGCGGCCATGGCACTACTGGTACCTGACGACGTGACGGCAACACCCAACAACCAAACTTGCGACGCCAAGACATGGGCGAGTGGCTGGTAGTCGCGGCAGAAGCGGTTTGGACAACAGGACAAGTACGATATACTTTGGGAACCGACACACGCACGCACGGACAGGGTCTGGGGGGCTTCGCCCCCCCACCACCCCCGATTCGCTTCGCTTGGTGGGCCCAGCCCAAACATCGGGGTACGATACGGCATGCACAGATGGCGGGTGCTTGTCCTGAGTCCCTAAGTTCGTGCTGTTCGTGAATCGCTTGTGTGGTCCTGAACAGGGCACTTGGGTTGATGTTGCGGATGGTGGTTTGTGCGAGCGGAGTGCGCCAGGGCGAGCCAGCAGCGAGTGCTATGGCGGCATGCATACGTGCAAGGCGCTATGCACGGCAGCTCTGCGTGCGCTGTCATTTCATGGATAAGCCCATGTGCATCACAGATTAAGTAGCCTCGCTCCGTTGCAGGCCGCGGCCCGGGGGATCGGGGCCGAGCCGGGCCGGGTCGAACGCTGCCGCCGTGCCGCGCCAGTACCGGATCTCACGGCCGTGCCGAGACGGCGAGACCCCACAGCATTCACAGGTGCAACAAAGATTCCTATATAAGTAGACATAGCACGTCTTTACTTTGAGCGTACTTCCACGCCCCACCGCCGAGTAGACAAAAGGTAGTCAAATCAGACGTGCCGACACCACAGCGTAGCAAAGCCTTGCATACACGCTCAACATAGATGGCTGACCACGAGGAGCCACCGCCCGGCACTTATGACGGCGAGGAGCGCGCGCCGGACGTCGAGACCGGCAACTCGCATCTCCCTCCGCCGCCGGAGCTCCACGCCGCACCGCAGGAGCATGGGGCAGATCAAGGCGCGGTGCTGGACGCAGGTCGCTCGCGGGCGGAAATGCTGGCGGCTATATTTGCAGCGCAAGCGGGCGCGAATGTTGTCCCATCTGACCCGACTGGCCACAAGCGGAAACTTGATGACGATGAATACCATGACGCGCCTGATAGCAAGCGCCCTGCCAGCATGGTGCGCATTTTTGCTGCTCGTTACGCCCGGAGATCGGGGCAAAGTCTTTGACCCGGCAAGGCGCACACATTTACTCACTACGTCCCTCGATGCCTTTCTGTGGGTGTCCGCAGGCATTCGGGGACGGCTCCGGGGCGCTGCCTCCTCCGCCACCTCTGGGAGCTGATGCGCCAGTGGCCATGGAGACAATTATGTGCCCTCCCGACAAGGTTGGCCGCGTGATTGGCCGCGCGGGAGCGACGATCCGGGACCTTGAAGCCAGCACCGGCACGCGGATTCAGGTGGACCACAAGGCGCCGGGTGACAAGCCCGTCACCATCTCGGGCCGGGCGGACGAGGTAGAGCGTGCCAAACGGCAGGTGCTGGACCTCATCTCGGGGCACGGCTCAGACGCCGCCCCGGCGCCTGGCGAGGCGCAGAAGACGCTGGAGTGCCCGCAGGGCATTGTGGGGCGCGTGATTGGGCGCGGCGGCGAGACCATCCGCACGCTGCAGCAGGCCAGCGGCGCGCACATCCTGGTCAACCAGGACTTCCCGGAGGGCGCGGCGCGCCAGATCACCATCTCGGGCAGCCAGGACGCGGTGGACCGCGCCGCCAGCATGGTGCAGGAGCTCATCGGCGGCGAGCACGCCAACACGTCGCAGGTGGTCCAGCGGGTGAGCAACAACAGCGGCGCCGGGAACACGGTGCGCAGCCGCAGCTCCATGCGACGGGCGGGTGGGCGGGACTGTGGTTGCGCGGGACAGTGGTTGCGCGGGACAGTGCCTGCTACGTTGTGGATTGAGTTATGGGCTGGGTGGCGGCGCACCAGGGGCCTCACACTCATCCTGTGTTCCTGTGGTGTGTTCGGGCCCGCAGTTTGGCGTGGGTTCGACTGAGGTGTTGGAGTGCCCCAAGACCATGGTTGGGCGCATCATCGGCAAGGGCGGCGAGACCATTAAGGACCTCCAGAAGCGCTTCAACGCCAGCATCCAGATCGACCAGAGCGCCATGCCCTGCAAGGTCACCATCACCGGGCCCAGCCACACCATCGCCTCAGCGCGGCGCGCCATTGAGGACCTCATCCGCTCCACCGGGCCCCCGCCAGGCGGCATGGGCATGGGCGGCGGTAGGTGCCGGGCGGCGTGTTGTGATGGGCATGGGCACGACCACGGTTGCGTTGTTCCTGTGCGTCGGCAACAGCTTGACGGACTTTCACCTGTCAGCACATCGTTTTGACTCTGGGCCCTGTCCCTGTACGGCGCACTGGTGCACACAGGCTCGCGGCCACCCTACGGCGCTCCCTACGGGCAGCAGTACCCGGGCGGGGCGGGGGGCTACGGCGGCGGCTATGGCGGGTACGGGGCGCCGGGTGGGTACGGGGCGCCGGGCGGCTACCCCGGCTACGGCGGCTATGGCGGCTACCCGGGTGGCGCGCCCTACGGCGGCTACAACGCGGGTGGCTACGGGGCGCCCGGTGCGCAGTCGTCCGACCCCTACGGCGCCGGCTCCAGCAGCTACAACTACGGCGGAGCCGGCGGCGGCTCCTCATCTGCGGCGCCCGGCGCCCCCGGCTCCACGCCCGCTGCGCCGGGCACGAACGGGTCTGGCTCGGGCGGCAGCAGCCCCTGGCAGGCGCTGCAGGATGACCAGGGCCGCACCTACTACTACAACAGCACCACCGGCGTCAGCCAGTGGGAGCGGCCAGCGGACATGCCGTAAGCGGTAGCGGCGGGAACAGGCGGATGAGGAGGCGGATGGCAGGGAGGAGGTGCAGATTTCTGACAGATTGACTTGCATTGCACGTTGCAGGAAATGTTGACCTTAACAAGACATTTGCCATGTTAGTGCGCTGGCATGCTTTTTGTGTTTGGTGTCATGTGAAAGGGGACGGACAGCCGGAGAGGACCGGCAGCACCCTCCCCCTCAACTTGGCGTAGGGGTGGCTTTGCTGAGGCATTCCGGTGTGTGTGGTGTGAGAGGTGTGAGGACGAGACGCATGCAGAGCAGCCGGTGGGCAGGCTGCTGCATGTTGGCGGTGTTGTGTTCGGGCGCTCGGGAAGCCTGTGGTCCAAGATAACGCAGACGCACTGGGCGGCGGCATTCAACTGCCTGCGTATCAGGTGGAGATGCGCGGGGCAAAAGCAGGAGCCAGTAGCGACGGGTGCTGACCGGGTGCACGCCTGCACGGCACGGACTGGAAGACTGTAGCTGGGGAGTCGGGCTCCGGCGGATGCGATTGCGCGATCGTCCTAATTGCCCCACGCATTGGGGGCACACGGTGAAGGTACAGTGATGCACTTCCACGCCTGCCCGCATATAAGCCCGCATACCAGGGGTGCCGCATACACACGGACATGGGATGCATCACGCCAGCAGCCAGTTCATATACTGGGCAGAGTCCAAGCCTAGGGGCACCATCGGACAGGTGGCAGCGACAGAGAGATGCAGGAATGCCAATGCTGCAACGACGCGGTGGGCAGAGTGGAAGCGGGGCATCGGGAGCCGGGCTGACGTCTCAGCGTGGGAGGAGGCGCGTGACGTTGCTCATTGCAAAGGGAAGGGTTTTGTGCGCAATACATCTTCGATGATGTTCGCGTCACAGCCGTAGGCAAATAATTTGCACGCTCGTCTCCACCAAACTTGAATTACCAAAATTGCTGCATTTTGTTGGATTTGCTCCCAACTTTGCGTGCCGAAAAGCCGTGACATATGATGCTGCCCTGAGCGTGCACGAGTGGCTAGCCAGCGATGGGCGCCAATAGCAGCAAGCTAGAAAAGGCGCTCGCGGAGGCCCCGGAGGATGAGCGATACTATGGTCTTGAAAACTTTGGCAACACGTGCTATTGCAACTCCGTGTTGCAAGCACTGTACTTCTGCAAACCGTTTCGCGAGCGGCTGCTGAAGTATGGCGCGTCATTGCCGGGTAACGTCGAGGAGAATCTGCTGAACTGCCTGGCGGACCTCTTCACACAGGTACGCATCCGTGCTGGCCTGTTCAGGTCACAGCATGTGCAACGCGTGGGGTAGTGGGGGGCGAGGCACTACCCGGCGAGTTACCCGGAGGGCCTTGGCACTGATGCCTGGGGTTCGTGCCACAAGCCGGGGTGTGTGACGAGTGGTCTCGGGCATGGCTTGGCCAGGAAGTGATTCACCGGGACAGCGTGACTGATGAGGTGCATAAGCAACAAGTAGAGGGCCAACTGCAGACACCGCATACCGTAACAGCTGGCCGGTACTGCAAGAGCAGCAATTGCCCAGCCCCCCGGGCCTCACGGGCCCCCTAGGCAGCGTGGCTACCTCGCCGAGCCACTGCGGGCATTGACTGCACCTGCCCCGATTGCGCTATGTGCCCCCTGACTCCTCAGATCAACTCGAGCAAGAAAAAGGTGGGCGTAATCTCGCCCAAGAAGTTTGTGCAGCGGCTGAAACGCGACAACGAGCTGTTTCGGGGGCACATGCACCAGGTACCGTATGGGGTGGGGCCGGTGGGGTGGGCGGTGGGGGGTGGGCGGTGGGGAGATGGGCGATGGTTGGTGGTGGTGGGGCGTGGTGGGGCGGTGGGGAGATGGTGGGCATGGCGCGGTGAGGGTCGTGCTATGTGTGTGCGATACGTGCATCAAGGTAGCATGCAGGACCCTAGCGGAGGCTGCGAGGGGACCCCGGACCACGCCAGCGCAGGTCACCATTCCTGGTGCTGCTCCTCAGAGTTTTTGCTCGTGCCTGTTCCCCTCCTCCTCCTCCTCCCCTCCGACTGGCCCCAGGACGCGCACGAGTTCCTGAACTACCTGCTCAACTGCAGCTGCGAGCTGCTGGAGCAGGAGGCCAAGGCGGCGGGCGGAGGGGGAGGCGGAGGCGGCGGCAGCTCGCAGCCCATCACTACCTGGGTGCACGACATCTTCCAGGTGGGGCGGTGCGGGCGGGCGGCGGCGTGTGCGGTGTGGTGCCGCGAGGCCCAGCTGTGTGTGTGTGTATACCGCTGGCGGCACATGCAGTAGAGGAACTTCGTGCGAGGCCGTGTAGAATACCACCGTACGCTTTCGCGGGCAAAACACTGCAACCGTCCCAGGAAAGTAGAGTTCCCGACGCAGCCCGGGCGCAGCGCCTGCGCAAGCCTGTCTCCACAGCAGCCCTCGCCACCTGCACCGCCCTCTCACGCTGTCGTGCACCCTGCCGGCTCAGGGCAAGCTGGTGAACGAGACCCGCTGCCTGCACTGCGAGACGGTCACCAGCCGCGAGGAGGTATTCATGGACCTCAGCTTGGAGATCGACCAGAACACCTCCGTCACATCCTGCCTGCGCAACTTCAGGTGTGTGTTTGTGCGCGTTGATGTGTGAGCGAAATCGCCGATACGGCAGGGCAAGGAGAGGGGGTGACACGGCGTGGCTGCTGGGTATCCGGAGGCGACCTGTGGTTGCCCCCTCGCTGGAGTCCGTGGCGCCAGCGTGTCATTGCCAGCGTGCCAGGCAGCGGGCACGGGGGCCTGGTCTGGTGGTCAGGGTCTCTGCCACGCCATGCGTGCACCTGCGCTATGCAGGTGACGGCAACAGCTGCCATGTCCTCCCCGCCCCCCAACCCCGGCCCCCCCTCCTCCCCCCCCCCGCGCACCTCCGCCCCCCTCCAGCTCCATGGAGATGCTGGACCGGGACGACAAGTTCTTCTGCGACCACTGCTGCTGCCTGCAGGTGGGAGGGGGGGCGGGGAGTGTGTGTGTATGTGTTTGTGTATTTGTGTGTGTCATGGGAGCTGATGGGTCCCTGTCGCCGGTGCAACGCTGTGCCTCACCCCGCCACCACCTGTGCTCCCACCCACCTCGCAGGAGGCCAAGAAGCGCATGCTGCTGCGCTCCGTGCCGCCCTGCCTCATCCTGCACCTCAAGCGGTTCAAGTACGTGGAGGCGCAGGGCAGGTGAGCCGGGCCGGGGCGCACAAGCGCACAAGCGCACAAGCACAGGGGGCAGGGGGCAGGGGGCAGGGGGCACGGTGCCGGGGGCAGGGGGCAGAGGGCAGGGGGCCCGAGCGGGACTGCGGGTGGGCTCCAGGCCACAACGAGGCCGGGCATGTCGGCGCCTGGGTTATTGGTATCTCGGGTCTTAGGCCTGAGTCGCCTAGCGGCATGCGCCAGCACCGCAACCTCGCCGGTCCCCTGGCCTGTGGCCCAACACCTCCCACCCCTTTGCGCCTGTTCGTCACCGCCATCTCTACATAGCCGCGCCTAGACCCTCCTCCGCTCCCTCCTCCTCTCCCGCCTGCTGCCCTCCCCCCCCCCCCGCCTTCAGGATGCGCAAGCTGATGTACCGGGTGGTGTTCCCCATGGAGCTCAAGCTGGCCAACACCACCTCGGACGACCCCGCGGCGCCCGACACGCTGTACAGCCTGACCGCAGTGGTGGTGCACGTGGGCAGCGGGCCGCACCACGGTGAGGGCGGAGGGGAGGCGTAGGGGCAAGGCAACTGGGGCTTGGGGGCGGGGGCGGGCTTGGAATGCCGCACCGGTGAGGTAGCGTACCTCCGCCCAGCTCCACTCGCACCCTCCAGCCGCATCCCCGACGTAACGTACGTTTACGTGATCACCACGCACCCCTACAATTTTGGCAATTACTTCGCACCACGCACCCCCAAAACGTTAAAAATGCTTTTGGTATGCTGCGATTGCCTTGAAAGGGAGCGGGCGGCGCCATGAGCCCATGACCAAATGTTCTGACTTTTGTTGTCGTCTGTATAGCTTATCCACTGTTAGTTCAGACAGAATAAGGGAAACATGTAAAAACGGTGATTTAAGAAATTCTGGCCATGGCACGCCCAATTTGGGTAACTTTACACCACCACGCACCCCTCCCAAAAACAATTCTGGCGCAAGTCGCAACCTCTAGGTGCGGGGTACTGCAGCTTTCCTGTAGAATTAATTAATTACATGCAAGGTACAGTAAGTCGCCTTGCTGTGTTCACTCCCCTGTCTCCCAACCGCATGTCCGCCTCTGCCCCGCAGGTCACTACGTCTCCCTCATCAAGAGCGGCAGCCAGTGGATGTTCTTTGACGATGAGACGGTGGAGCTGATCACAGAGAGCCAGGTGCAGAGCACGTTTGGGTCCACGTCCGACTACGGCCAGAATAACATGGACCACGGATACATCCTGTTCTACGAGAAGGCAGGGTGAGGAGGCAGCGGGCATGCCGCATGCGGCGGAGCGGCTGATGGCATGATGGGACGGGAGAAAGGAGGCTGGAACTGATTTTAAGTGGGGGAAATGGCTTCGAGAGGCGGGCTGGTAAGGCGCGAGGACGGCAACGGGGGGTGCGCCAGGCAGCTGTGGGAAGCCCCGCCTAGGGGCATCACTGTGGGGGCCCTGTCTGCACCTGGTAATTGCGGGGCGGCAGGGAAGTCTCGGCGATGGAGGAGCGGGTAGGTGCAAGGTGTGTGTGGGGGGGGGGGAGTACGGCGTGGCAGTATCGTGATACTCAGGTCGAGGTGTGTGGCTGTGTGCGGGGGCCTGGGGCTGTGATGGGTTACTAAAGCGCAATCAACAGGCACTGCCCGGCAGCGGGGGGGCCGGAACACACGCCTGGCAGCTGCAGCTGCAGGTTTCCCACTGTTTCGTCTGCGCATTGTGTGTGCCGGATGGCGAAATGCTTACCGTATGTTTGGACGCTGGCGGGCAACGTGCACCAGGTGTGTTACGCGTAACACGGCGATCGCGAGAGAGCCTTGGATGCCCTCGCCTGGGATGCCCCCGGTCAGCTGGACAAGTGCAGTCCGCTGGCAAGGGTGGGCTGTACTGTACAGGCATCGTGTTCATGCTGTATGGAAGCCGGAGCAGGATAAGTCGGGCACAGGGCTGTGTGCAATGAGACTGTAAGACACCCCTGCTGTAAGAGGTGCGACCAGGCTGGGGACCACCGTTTCCAGTCCGTGTAAGCAACACAGACCGCATGGTACTATGTCCTGTGTACACCTTGTGCGATAGAGAAAGCCTCAACAGCGCAGGCACACAGTCCTCATGACCTAAGCAGAGCCGGCTGCTCCAGCGCCGGGTACATGCGACATGCGCTGGTCGATACTGTCACGGACCACTGCAGAGTCGCTTTCTAATGCAACTTGTGTGTTTGTGTAGCACATTTCATGTGGCACTGGACCCAGCAAACGGACTTATATATAGCAAGCCCTCGCCGCCCCCATCCATCGAGACATCCATTCGCGACCAGGAAGTCAGGCCGGCACTTGTTGAGCTTGCGAGCAAAGCGTCTTCGACGTGCCACAGTATTGTCAGGGGGTATTCCACTTTTGTAACTGACGCCTTCTCGCTGCTTTCGCGCTCCGGCTAGCCCGCACGGTGCACCGAGCCTAGCGTCCCTTCGATAACAGCGCCCAACCAGCTACAAGGCTGCACTGCCTAGGCCCTGTTTTTCACTTTCGGGCCAGCCAGATTGGGCGTACGACAATTTCTGCAACAGACCTAAAACTCTCTCGCCCAGCGCGCGATGCACTCTTTGGTCTGCACTAACAACTGCAGAGCAAAATGCAGGCGTGTAGGCTACCCAACTCGGCCCAGCGCCCGGTGCCGGTAACCGTCCATCGACCGGCCTTGCCCGCTCGGCCGTCGGCTCGTCCGCCAAAGGCGCGCGGCCGCTGCGCTCGACAACCAGTCCCCTATACTGTCGCTCCTCCCGGGTCGAAGCCGGGTCATCGTGGAGTCGCGCGCGCTGTAGGCGACCGAGGCGCCTCCAGTTGGCAAGATGACGAAGGTGTGTGACACGACTTCCGCAGTTTGCATGCTCGTTTATCTCCACGCCTGCTGGTGCTGTTAGCAACGAAATTGCAATCACGGTCATGTCTGTGCCCCGCCTTGCAGGCCTCGAACCCGACGGCGCCTCGCCGGCTGGCAAGCCTGGTAGCGGCCCGGAAGGCCCCGCGCCGACGGTCGAGCCCGCGGATCAAGCTAGCCCCCCTGGCGTTGGGCGCATACTCCATAGAGTGCAGCAGATGATTGACCGCATTAAGTCAAAGCCCAAACAGAGCTCGTTGGGTGTCGGCGCTGCGTCAGGTACTTGAGACGGGAATGGCAATTGGCGAGTGTTCCGGGCCTCCTCGTGAGCTGCTACTGCGGCCACGAATGCTACTGACACACATGCAGCTATGTGCATGCACCATTTCGCCGGCATTGGCTACGGCGTCCACTGTCACGGCTCCTGCTGGCGATGCCACAGCACCTCACGCGCTCGCTTCCCGCCTTGCCCTGTGTGCTGCAGCGAGCCGCACGCAGCTGGCCGCGTCTCCTGAGCTGCCGGGGGCAGAGATCGAGGCTGCCGCGGCGGATGTGAAGGCGGCGACGGGCGCGGCGGCTGAGGAGGCGGGCGCCGAGGCCGCGGGGCTGGCGGCTGCGGCGGCTGCGGCTGCTGGCACCAGTCCGGAGGTCGGGCAGCTGCCACTGCCGTCTGCTGCAGGTGGGTAGGCTTGACGCACTGCGGGTGGCGATCGGCTGATTGATGAGGAGGTTACTATGCACGACCGGTATGCCTGCTCAATCCTTATGGGCACCTGTCGCACTGCCATGCCATCGCTGGTCCAACCCCATGTGCACGTGTGTGCCCACGTGTGTCCCCGTGCAGGGGACGACGACGCTGCGGCGTGCGAGCCCGCTGAGCCCGCGGGCTGCGATGGCACCGGCTGCGAGGCGGAGAGCCCGCCACCGGCCTCCCCGCTGCCGCCCCTGCCGATTGGTGAGACGTGTTCTGCGCCTGGGCCTGCGCCTGCGCCTGCGCCTGCGCCTGCGCCTGCGCCTGCGCCTGCGCCTGCGCCTGCGCCTGCGCCTGCGCCTGCGCCTGCGCCTGCGCCTGCGCCTGCGCCTGCGCCTGCGCCTGCGCCTGCGCCTGCGCCTGCGCCTGCGCCTGACGCATGAGCCACTTTGGCGCCTGATAATGTGACTGCAAAGGCAATGCTTCTGTTGGCGATGCCACAGCACCTCACGCGCTCGCTTCCCGCCTTGCCCTGTGTGCTGCAGCGAGCCGCACGCAGCTGGCCGCGTCTCCTGAGCTGCCGGGGGCAGAGATCGAGGCTGCCGCGGCGGATGTGAAGGCGGCGACGGGCGCGGCGGCTGAGGAGGCGGGCGCCGAGGCCGCGGGGCTGGCGGCTGCGGCGGCTGCGGCTGCTGGCACCAGTCCGGAGGTCGGGCAGCTGCCACTGCCGTCTGCTGCAGGTGGGTAGGCTTGACGCACTGGGGGTGGCGATCGGCTGATTGATGAGGAGGTTACTATGCACGACCGGTATGCCTGCTCAATCCTTATGGGCACCTGTCGCACTGCCATGCCATCGCTGGTCCAACCCCATGTGCACGTGTGTGCCCACGTGTGTCCCCGTGCAGGGGACGACGACGCTGCGGCGTGCGAGCCCGCTGAGCCCGCGGGCTGCGATGGCACCGGCTCCGAGCCGGAGAGCCCGCCACCGGCCTCCCCGCTGCCGCCCCTGCCGATTGGTGAGACGTGTTCTGCGCCTGGGCCTGCGCCTGCGCCTGCGCCTGCGCCTGCGCCTGCGCCTGCGCCTGCGCCTGCGCCTGCGCCTGACGCATGAGCCACTTTGGCGCCTGATAATGTGACTGCAAAGGCAATGCTTCTGTTGGCGATGCCACAGCACCTCACGCGCTCGCTTCCCGCCTTGCCCTGTGTGCTGCAGCGAGCCGCACGCAGCTGGCCGCGTCTCCTGAGCTGCCGGGGGCAGAGATCGAGGCTGCCGCGGCGGATGTGAAGGCGGCGACGGGCGCGGCGGCTGAGGAGGCGGGCGCCGAGGCCGCGGGGCTGGCGGCTGCGGCGGCTGCGGCTGCTGGCACCAGTCCGGAGGTCGGGCAGCTGCCACTGCCGTCTGCTGCAGGTGGGTAGGCTTGACGCACTGCGGGTGGCGATCGGCTGATTGATGAGGAGGTTACTATGCACGACCGGTATGCCTGCTCAATCCTTATGGGCACCTGTCGCACTGCCATGCCATCGCTGGTCCAACCCCATGTGCACGTGTGTGCCCACGTGTGTCCCCGTGCAGGGGACGACGACGCTGCGGCGTGCGAGCCCGCTGAGCCCGCGGGCTGCGATGGCACCGGCTGCGAGGCGGAGAGCCCGCCACCGGCCTCCCCGCTGCCGCCCCTGCCGATTGGTGAGACGTGTTCTGCGCCTGGGCCTGCGCCTGCGCCTGCGCCTGCGCCTGCGCCTGCGCCTGACGCATGAGCCACTTTGGCGCCTGATAATGTGACTGCAAAGGCAATGCTTCTGTTGGCGATGCCACAGCACCTCACGCGCTCGCTTCCCGCCTTGCCCTGTGTGCTGCAGCGAGCCGCACGCAGCTGGCCGCGTCTCCTGAGCTGCCGGGGGCAGAGATCGAGGCTGCCGCGGCGGATGTGAAGGCGGCGACGGGCGCGGCGGCTGAGGAGGCGGGCGCCGAGGCCGCGGGGCTGGCGGCTGCGGCGGCTGCGGCTGCTGGCACCAGTCCGGAGGTCGGGCAGCTGCCACTGCCGTCTGCTGCAGGTGGGTAGGCTTGACGCACTGGGGGTGGCGATCGGCTGATTGATGAGGAGGTTACTATGCACGACCGGTATGCCTGCTCAATCCTTATGGGCACCTGTCGCACTGCCATGCCATCGCTGGTCCAACCCCATGTGCACGTGTGTGCCCACGTGTGTCCCCGTGCAGGGGACGACGACGCTGCGGCGTGCGAGCCCGCTGAGCCCGCGGGCTGCGATGGCACCGGCTCCGAGCCGGAGAGCCCGCCACCGGCCTCCCCGCTGCCGCCCCTGCCGATTGGTGAGACGTGTTCTGCGCCTGGGCCTGCGCCTGCGCCTGCGCCTGCGCCTGCGCCTGCGCCTGCGCCTGCGCCTGCGCCTGCGCCTGCGCCTGCGCCTGACGCATGAGCCACTTTGGCGCCTGATAATGTGACTGCAAAGGCAATGCTTCTGTTGGCGATGCCACAGCACCTCACGCGCTCGCTTCCCGCCTTGCCCTGTGTGCTGCAGCGAGCCGCACGCAGCTGGCCGCGTCTCCTGAGCTGCCGGGGGCAGAGATCGAGGCTGCCGCGGCGGATGTGAAGGCGGCGACGGGCGCGGCGGCTGAGGAGGCGGGCGCCGAGGCCGCGGGGCTGGCGGCTGCGGCGGCTGCGGCTGCTGGCACCAGTCCGGAGGTCGGGCAGCTGCCACTGCCGTCTGCTGCAGGTGGGTAGGCTTGACGCACTGCGGGTGGCGATCGGCTGATTGATGAGGAGGTTACTATGCACGACCGGTATGCCTGCTCAATCCTTATGGGCACCTGTCGCACTGCCATGCCATCGCTGGTCCAACCCCATGTGCACGTGTGTGCCCACGTGTGTCCCCGTGCAGGGGACGACGACGCTGCGGCGTGCGAGCCCGCTGAGCCCGCGGGCTGCGATGGCACCGGCTCCGAGCCGGAGAGCCCACCACCGGCCTCCCCGCTGCCGCCCCTGCCGATTGGTGAGACGTGTTCTGCGCCTGGGCCTGCGCCTGCGCCTGCGCCTGCGCCTGCGCCTGCGCCTGCGCCTGCGCCTGCGCCTGCGCCTGCGCCTGCGCCTGCGCCTGCGCCTGCGCCTGCGCCTGCGCCTGCGCCTGACGCATGAGCCACTTTGGCGCCTGATAATGTGACTGCAAAGGCAATGCTTCTGTTGGCGATGCCACAGCACCTCACGCGCTCGCTTCCCGCCTTGCCCTGTGTGCTGCAGCGAGCCGCACGCAGCTGGCCGCGTCTCCTGAGCTGCCGGGGGCAGAGATCGAGGCTGCCGCGGCGGATGTGAAGGCGGCGACGGGCGCGGCGGCTGAGGAGGCGGGCGCCGAGGCCGCGGGGCTGGCGGCTGCGGCGGCTGCGGCTGCTGGCACCAGTCCGGAGGTCGGGCAGCTGCCACTGCCGTCTACTGCAGGTGGGTAGGCTTAACGCACTGCGGGTGGCGACTGGGTGATTGATGAGGAGGTTACTATGCACGGCCGGTATGCCTGCTCAATCCTTATGGGCACCTGTCGCACTGCCATGCCATCGCTGGTCCAACCCCATGTGCACGTGTGTGCCCACGTGTGTCCCCGTGCAGGGGACGACGACGCTGCGGCGTGCGAGCCCGCTGAGCCCGCGGGCTGCGATGGCACCGGCTGCGAGGCGGAGAGCCCGCCACCGGCCTCCCCACTGCCGCCCCTGCCGATTGGTGAGACGTGTTCTGCGCCTGGGCCTGCGCCTGCGCCTGCGCCTGCGCCTGCGCCTGCGCCTGCGCCTGCGCCTGCGCCTGCGCCTGCGCCTGCGCCTGCGCCTGCGCCTGCGCCTGCGCCTGCGCCTGCGCCTGCGCCTGCGCCTGCGCCTGCGCCTGCGCCTGCGCCTGCGCCTGCGCCTGCGCCTGCGCCTGCGCCTGCGCCTGCGCCTGCGCCTGCGCCTGCGCCTGCGCCTGCGCCTGACGCATGAGCCACTTTGGCGCCTGATAATGTGACTGCAAAGGCAATGCTTCTGTTGGCGATGCCACAGCACCTCACGCGCTCGCTTCCCGCCTTGCCCTGTGTGCTGCAGCGAGCCGCACGCAGCTGGCCGCGTCTCCTGAGCTGCCGGGGGCAGAGATCGAGGCTGCCGCGGCGGATGTGAAGGCGGCGACGGGCGCGGCGGCTGAGGAGGCGGGCGCCGAGGCCGCGGGGCTGGCGGCTGCGGCGGCTGCGGCTGCTGGCACCAGTCCGGAGGTCGGGCAGCTGCCACTGCCGTCTGCTGCAGGTGGGTAGGCTTGACGCACTGCGGGTGGCGATCGGCTGATTGATGAGGAGGTTACTATGCACGACCGGTATGCCTGCTCAATCCTTATGGGCACCTGTCGCACTGCCATGCCATCGCTGGTCCAACCCCATGTGCACGTGTGTGCCCACGTGTGTCCCCGTGCAGGGGACGACGACGCTGCGGCGTGCGAGCCCGCTGAGCCCGCGGGCTGCGATGGCACCGGCTGCGAGGCGGAGAGCCCGCCACCGGCCTCCCCGCTGCCGCCCCTGCCGATTGGTGAGACGTGTTCTGCGCCTGGGCCTGCGCCTGCGCCTGCGCCTGCGCCTGCGCCTGCGCCTGACGCATGAGCCACTTTGGCGCCTGATAATGTGACTGCAAAGGCAATGCTTCTGTTGGCGATGCCACAGCACCTCACGCGCTCGCTTCCCGCCTTGCCCTGTGTGCTGCAGCGAGCCGCACGCAGCTGGCCGCGTCTCCTGAGCTGCCGGGGGCAGAGATCGAGGCTGCCGCGGCGGATGTGAAGGCGGCGACGGGCGCGGCGGCTGAGGAGGCGGGCGCCGAGGCCGCGGGGCTGGCGGCTGCGGCGGCTGCGGCTGCTGGCACCAGTCCGGAGGTCGGGCAGCTGCCACTGCCGTCTGCTGCAGGTGGGTAGGCTTGACGCACTGGGGGTGGCGATCGGCTGATTGATGAGGAGGTTACTATGCACGACCGGTATGCCTGCTCAATCCTTATGGGCACCTGTCGCACTGCCATGCCATCGCTGGTCCAACCCCATGTGCACGTGTGTGCCCACGTGTGTCCCCGTGCAGGGGACGACGACGCTGCGGCGTGCGAGCCCGCTGAGCCCGCGGGCTGCGATGGCACCGGCTCCGAGCCGGAGAGCCCGCCACCGGCCTCCCCGCTGCCGCCCCTGCCGATTGGTGAGACGTGTTCTGCGCCTGGGCCTGCGCCTGCGCCTGCGCCTGCGCCTGCGCCTGCGCCTGCGCCTGCGCCTGCGCCTGCGCCTGCGCCTGCGCCTGACGCATGAGCCACTTTGGCGCCTGATAATGTGACTGCAAAGGCAATGCTTCTGTTGGCGATGCCACAGCACCTCACGCGCTCGCTTCCCGCCTTGCCCTGTGTGCTGCAGCGAGCCGCACGCAGCTGGCCGCGTCTCCTGAGCTGCCGGGGGCAGAGATCGAGGCTGCCGCGGCGGATGTGAAGGCGGCGACGGGCGCGGCGGCTGAGGAGGCGGGCGCCGAGGCCGCGGGGCTGGCGGCTGCGGCGGCTGCGGCTGCTGGCACCAGTCCGGAGGTCGGGCAGCTGCCACTGCCGTCTACTGCAGGTGGGTAGGCTTAACGCACTGCGGGTGGCGACTGGGTGATTGATGAGGAGGTTACTATGCACGGCCGGTATGCCTGCTCAATCCTTATGGGCACCTGTCGCACTGCCATGCCATCGCTGGTCCAACCCCATGTGCACGTGTGTGCCCACGTGTGTCCCCGTGCAGGGGACGACGACGCTGCGGCGTGCGAGCCCGCTGAGCCCGCGGGCTGCGATGGCACCGGCTGCGAGGCGGAGAGCCCGCCACCGGCCTCCCCACTGCCGCCCCTGCCGATTGGTGAGACGTGTTCTGCGCCTGGGCCTGCGCCTGCGCCTGCGCCTGCGCCTGCGCCTGCGCCTGCGCCTGCGCCTGCGCCTGCGCCTGCGCCTGCGCCTGCGCCTGCGCCTGCGCCTGCGCCTGCGCCTGCGCCTGCGCCTGCGCCTGCGCCTGCGCCTGCGCCTGCGCCTGCGCCTGCGCCTGCGCCTGACGCATGAGCCACTTTGGCGCCTGATAATGTGACTGCAAAGGCAATGCTCCTGCTGGCGATGCCACAGCACCTCACGCGCTCGCTTCCCGCCTTGCCCTGTGTGCTGCAGCGAGCCGCACGCAGCTGGCCGCGTCTCCTGAGCTGCCGGGGGCAGAGATCGAGGCTGCCGCGGCGGATGTGAAGGCGGCGACGGGCGCGGCGGCTGAGGAGGCGGGCGCCGAGGCCGCGGGGCTGGCGGCTGCGGCGGCTGCGGCTGCTGGCACCAGTCCGGAGGTCGGGCAGCTGCCACTGCCGTCTACTGCAGGTGGGTAGGCTTGACGCACTGCGGGTGGCGATCGGCTGATTGATGAGGAGGTTACTATGCACGACCGGTATGCCTGCTCAATCCTTATGGGCACCTATTGCACTGCCATGCCATCGCTGGTCCAACCCCATGTGCACGTGTGTGCCCACGTGTGTCCCCGTGCAGGGGACGACGACGCTGCGGCGTGCGAGCCCGCTGAGCCCGCGGGCTGTGTTGGCACCGGCTCCGAGCCGGAGAGCCCGCCACCGGCCTCCCCGCTGCCGCCCCTGCCGAGCGGTGAGACGAATTCTAGACCTCTTCCTTGTGCCCCTATGCACACACAGACACAAACGCACCCCACGAACGCATCCCTTCAGACTGCATTGCTTTAGTTCGTGTCAACACACGGACCCAGCAGTGCCTTGTTTCTTTCATCCGCGCCAGGGCATGGCCCCGTTTTGCCTGTTATGCCGTGCTACACCGTGCTGGCTTGCAAGTGCCACAGACCCTCATTTGCACAGCTGGACATCAAGCACTGACGGCACGTTTCCCTGTACCTTGGCTTCGGCGCCCCGACCAGCTGCAGGCGGCATCCGGTGGGGGCAGCAGCCCGCGGGAACGGCTCGGCAGCCGCTGCTTACACAGCGGCAATCAAACTATCTGTGGGGTCTCGGCTACACCGTAGTCGACCCTCGCATGTCGGTGGGCGAAGCGGCCTCCAGAATCAGGTTTCAACTGGAGCTACGGGCCGCCGTGAGTGAGGTTCATGAGCGCGGCCACGCCGGCACAGTCACGATACTTGTGGAGGAGTTGCTCCTTCCATCCACTCTGCTTCTGTGCCATATGTGCATACCTTTTTACCCTCTCTCACCACTAGTGCACTAGGCTAGTGCGCATCCAGGCACCCCTGCCTCCTTACGTGTCCTGCTGCTGCTTGTCGCCTCCTCCTTCCCATCAGATCATGGAGCGCTACAACTTCCCGCCCGACGCCCCCGTGAAGCCCCGGCCGCCCTGCCCGGAGCACCTGTCGCAGCTGCAGGCGGACCCGGAGCTGTGTGCGCTGCTGGACAGGGCTCAGCGGCCGCTGCTGCTGCAGGGCCAGCGGCTGCCGGTGCTGGCCTTCTCCGACGCCGCCCGCCTGGCGCGCGTGTCCCGGCAGCGGCCCCTGGACCTGGGCGCGCTGGGCCGGGCGCTGGTGGCCATGGACGCCGACATGCGGGCGCGCAAGGACGGCCCGCCCTCGCAGGAGCAGCTGGAGGAGCTGGAGCTGCTGAGGCAGGCGCTCAAGCAGAAGGGCAAGGCGCTGCCCAAGGTGGGGGGCGGTCAAGGCAGGAGGTAGATGTGTCATGCTCAACCTGATAGGCCGCGCATACTGCGAGGCAAAGCCCCGGCCAGACCTGCTATCCACTTGCAGAAGCATGTATACCTCCGCGTCATTACTTGCTCGCTCACGCCACAAGGCCCTCCCACCCTTGCCTTGTACGCTGGCCGTCAGGTTGCCGAGGGCACCCCGGCGACTTACGGCGATGCGATGGTGATGATCGCGTTCGTCATCCCGCCCTGAGCGGCGAGCCATCAGGCAGGCAGGGCGATGGCGCCGTCGGGAGTTCCCCGCCATACGTGCATGTGTCTGGCAGCCTTGCTTCTGCGGCTGTGGTGGCTGTGACGTAAGGCTAACCGCCTACCCTCAGCCATGGCCTAGGTGCCCCCGTTACTACTGGCTGCACGTGGACGGAGGCTTGATCGCATTGTGTGGGCGTGTACTGTACATGCCTGCAGGGCTGCGATAGGCAATGAAGAATCGACTCCCCTTGTGCTGTGAGGTCTAGAATAGATACAGTCGGAGAGGTCAGAGCCTGGAATGCCTGTGGGGTGTGGGGTGTGGGGCCACCCCTTGGGCCACCCCTGGTTGTGCAGCTAGTCGGTGGTGGTGTGGAGTGGTGTGGAGGGGGTGAGGTATGCACTGTGCCTGACTGTGCCGGCACATGGGGGCGGTGGAGAGGAGCAGCGGAATGCTGGGGTCAAGGTCTGTGCGGCATACGGTAATCAGTGTAGGGGCGGGTGTGGGGATGGGTCATCAGGCAGAAGGTGCGGACTGCGGAGACGCCGAGTACGACGCGGGTACGGCAGTGTGTATAGAGCCGTCGCCTGACAGGGCTGCCGTACGGTTTGCGAGCTTTGTGACTGGTGTAGCAGGGCGCGCGGTGGGACTTGTTGCACAGGGCTCACAGCCCAGACCCAACGGACGCCACCAACACCCGGCGGCGCCTGCCTGGCATGGTGTATGTGGTGCCTCTGCTATTGTAACAACTGGGGTTTGGGAGTTGGGGCCCAGCAGCTTGTGGCACAAAGTAGGAAGTGACAGCTACCACATCCACAACAGAATGCCTGTGCTGGGGGTGGGCTGGGGGAACGTGGCAGCGCACGGAGCAGCCTGGCACCCAGAAGGCTTGGCCGCGTGGGGCCCTGACCTCTGGGCACGCCAGCTACACCCTCGCCCTTCGCTCTTGAGCCGTTAAGCGGCGCTGCAAGAGGCACATGCAAATGACTGTGGGTATGCCGCGCGCGGTGCTTTGAAAGCTCATGTCGCCGCTGTCGCCTGGCTGCCTGCCTACCAGCCCTACCTACCACATGGCAGGGCCCCGCACTCATGACCTCCCCCATGGCTCGACAGCACGGCATTCCGTCTTGGCACAACTGGTGCGGCTGCATATGGGGCGCATGCCATGACATGCAGGGAACAGACACGGGCAGCGCTTCCGGCGTGGATGGGGCGTGGGCGTCCCAGGGCGCCCGGACGTCAAAGGGGCATTGCGTCGGCTGACGTGCCCAGGCTTCGGGATAAGTGGAGAAATACGGAACAGGGAGGTATAGGCAGGCCCAACTTAACTCTAGACTATGTAGCCCTGGAATTGTGAGCGCTGATGCCTGATGCCTTATGGTCGTAGTTCAGTGGTGCAAGGAGACACGGTTGAAGCTTTAGAGAAAGGATGCCGCTGCAGTAAAGTTGGTAGTGAGGTGCTTACCAACCCGGGCTCACTTCCGTTTTGGATACCCTGGGGGGGGGGGGGAGAATCATCCGAAAAGCTCAACGAGAAAATCACGAGTCCAAAATTGAAAATGGGTTTCTGGGTGCAAAGTTATGGTTGCGATATTACAAAGAAGGGACAGTCCGACCAAGCAAGGGTGCCCAGCACCCAGGTCAAGAGGGACCATCTCCGGCCCGAAGGGAGACCACCCTCCCCCCCAGTTGGCTACCAACCTTCCACAACCGTGCAACAGGTCTTCACGTAAAGCGTGTCTCGGCAGCTGCACAGCGAGTCGAAGCTAAGCCAAGGCCCGCCAAAGCCCCACCAACGTACAGCAAACGCACTAGCGCACGAAGCGCATTCAAACCGGCGAGGTGTCAACGCAGGTACACCGGGCACGTAGTCCGGCGACGCCCACGTCGACGCCCCACACCCAAAGCGCACACACCAGAGGCACACCGCTCCCACCACCCACCAGCAAAATAAGGCGAGGGGGGCGGGGAGCCCACATCATCAGCCAACACTAGCAGCACACAGTCACCCGCACCCCGCGAGAGGAACGGGTGGTGCGCAGGCACCGCGACCCAGGGTTTCAGGCGGAGGCCGAGGCTGACATACGATTGCAACCGGCCCCAGAAGTCAGCAATAACGGACACACTGATGCGCATGACTTCCGCAGACGTCAGAGCCCGACGCACACGCAAGCCAGTCATAATCACCTGCTGCCGGCCTGAGTCAAGGGCAGACAGCGCAGCCAAACACACTACATCCCACACCGGCGGCGCCAGCCCAGCAGGCGGCTGCACCAGCCATAGGTCAGCACGGGAGAAACAGTCATCAGCCGTGTCAGGAGGGGACCCCATCATTGCCATAGCCATGTTCTCCCGCAGCGCCCGAGCAACAACACAGTCCCAAAAGTAGTGCCGGCGGTTCCCATCACACATATCCCGCCCACACGCCTGGCACAGGGGCATTGCCAACCCAGCCGCACGTCGGGCGGCATTTTTGGGGAACGACCAGCACGCATTGGCCGCTACCCGCCACAACGCTTCCTTGTGATAATTTTCCCATTTCAAAGCCCACAAACGGCAGGCGCCGGCAGCCGCAAGCTCGCCGTCCGCAGACACACCAGCATCACGTACATATAGCAAATGTTTAGACCGCAGCGCCGCAACCTGGGGGCCCAGTTGCGTGGCCGTCCCTGCCTTCACGCAGTAGTTCAACAGCAGCAGAGATGCTTGGGGAACTGGTCAGGGACAGGCCGGTGCCGGCCGGCTATTGCATGGATGAACGTGTCAGCACATTTCGTACTATTAAGTAACATTGGAGTAAGCCGTTGCACAGCAGGCCAGTCTATCAGGATACTTGGCCATGTCCACATGTCCACATGTCTGTCGGTGAAAGTGTGTTCCCAAGGCGGATCATTTTACATAGCGATAGAGCAGTCCATTGGCACCAACCTGACAAAAAACTAAGGGGTTCTGAGGGGTTTTTGGGGGGTCGTACGGCAGGGGGGGTCGGTCGGTCGGTCGGTCGGGGGTCCGGGAGGTTTTGTGGCATGTCGTTCCCCCCCCCTATCCCCCCGTCCCAAAACTGCACAATCTTTGGACCCGCTTTCAGAGGTGGTAGTACAGTCCGACGAGGAAGCCAACCCTACTTACCCCCCACGCCTACTTACCCCCTACGCCAACATCCGACTGTCCTACCACTGCCGTACAGCCCTTCCCGTGCGGGGGGTCTTGGGAACGGAAAGGGGGCTTCCCCGACGCCAAACTCGTCCCCCCTGAGTCCCCCACGGCAGGGCAGTCCATGCTTGCCTGAGGTCGAAACGGGCGGGTTTTGGCGATCCAGCCAGTGTGCCCGCTGGGTACGTGCTGGTAAGTGCACAGGAGTGACCCTAAGCCTATTCAGTATGCTATTTAGGTACATAATGTTACACCGAAATGTATCCCGGGGCAGAATGTGAGGGGAAGTTTTCCCAGCACCTGCCCTTTGCCGTGTCCTTTATTCGACGTATGAAGCTTAATAGACTGACTTTACGGGGCGACAGGCGCCTCTTGTGCACAAATGCTGGACATGCCGCTACATTTCGCGAGCTCGGCGGGCGGGCAGGCCACCCCAGGGCCTAAAACAGCAAGTCATAACATACATATGACATGTATAAGCATTAGGCAAGGTTTGGTCTTTGGACGGAATGGCGTGTATGGGCACGCCCCCGAGTGAACCCGGGTTGGTGTGTCTCCAAGTGTCTCTGCACTTCGCAATTAGCCCCTTGCAGCCTCTACCAAATATCAGAATCCGTGAACAACCCTAAGGTTCTCGCCGAGGGGGGGCCGACTCGCGCTGGGCCTTTGATGTGTGCCGTGGGTTCGTGCCACTGCTGGGCGGCACTGACCCCTTCAGGTAATCACACAGTAAAGACACCGTTAGGAATACACAGCATGCAGCGCTGGCCCCGCAGTTGTCGCTGCTGGATTTGGCGGGGTCTCGATGTTATGTTAATACACCAATAGCATGGAAGGGCATTACAGTAATCACCTGCATATAGCGGGTATAATTAAATACTCATACAATTACCTGTGCACATGAATGCTTGCTCCTGCCTACAATGATACAAAATTGCGAATTCAATTTACAGCGCACCGCTCCTCTCCGAGGTGCCAGGAAGTAAAGCGTGATAAAGATGTATAATTAGATAGCTGCAGAAAGAAGACCATCTCGGGGATGGAGGTGAAGTGGGCTTGGCCAAGGCAACTGGTCATGGCAGCCAAGGACACGAAGTCATCGTCGCGCCCGCCAACCCCCGTCGCAGCTCGTATGATGGGGGAACACCGCGCAAACCTATGAGGTGCCAATGCTTCAACCCTACAGTAGCCCGGAACCCATGGCAAAGTCAAAAAGTTGCTGCAGGCCGGCGGGCACAGAGGGGGCACATGTGCCGGAAGGCATGGTTTTGTAAGGTGTCCAGAACCACTGGACCGACCAGCAATCGCTCCTAATGCCTCAAAGGTATGAAATAATACATTGTTGGCTCATTCGCGTCGGCAGCGCTGGATGTGCCCGAGGTACGGTCTCGCATCCATCCAGGCGTTTTGGACGGGAAGACAAGGCGTCACTTGCTTCTACCTGCCCGGGCTCCCCAGGAAGTGTAGCGTAAATGGCTTGGGGTGTTCCACTTTTTGCAAGTCATGTCTCCCCAGTAACGAACGTCAGCTAGCGCTTTTGTAAGTCGAGAGTCCGCGCGTCTTACCTTGCGTCCCTTCAAAACCAGAGCTCAACCTTCGCACGAATTGACCACCCCCGCGCTTGCGAGCCGGTGGGAAGTTTGGCTCCGTACGCAATCAAGGGTCGTTCGGGGTTATAAAACCACGCTTTTCCCAGGAGTTGTCATGGAATCGACCTTTCTACCACTTATACTCTGCATAATAACATCTGGCAGTAGAATGCGGCTTGCCACTGTGCGCGTTGTGTCGCACGCCCAACTTCCACGGGATGCTCGGACACGACATGCCCAAGCTTCGCTTGGCCAAATGCACCGGCTTGCGACTATGACAACAAGGCGTCCTCACGTTGCAGCTCGCAGCGTGGCGACCCCTATGCAGGCAGAGTCGCCAGCACGCGTGCTCCAGCAGAGACAGCATGGCCCGATGGCTGCAACGGGCTACCAGCGGGTCTCGGCCCGCCTGCTGGGCATCGCCAACCAGCTGCGAGACCTGGGCGTGGATAGCGACCTCAAGGTGCGCAGAGGTCTCCAAGTCACAGTGGTTGCGCTGATATCCTGTCAACTTGTCATGTCAGACATCCCAAGCTAGCACTGCCTCCCTAACTAACTCCGGGCTCTACTATCTGTGCAGGTGCCTGCGCTGGTGATTGCGGGCGACCAGTCCAGCGGCAAGAGCAGTGTTGTGGAGGCCATTGCCGGCGTGCCGCTGCCGCGCTCCGACGGCACCTGCACGCGCTGCCCCACCGAGGTCCGCATGAGGTGCGTGCACAGCAGCTGTTCTCCCTCCGTCGTTCCGGCCCGCCCGCCCGCCTGACACGTGGGGGCCCACCGCCACCACCATCACCACTGCCAGTCCGCCGCTATCACTACTAGGAGGTGCACCTCAGACCCTGTGGCTCTGCTCTTTCGGCCCCACTCCACATTTCCACCGTAGGACCCACGGTGCGCCTGGAGAAGGCGGCAGCGCGGTCTGGCAGTGCCGCATCAAGGTCGTCCGCAACTTCGACAGGTACGCAGCGCACGCGTGCTTACCGTCACAGCACCGTACGCGAATTGCATGTGACACCTGCCCAACCTGCCATACATCCTGCACGGTCGCCCACAGTCAGAGACACGTTATGTGTCAGTTACTGTACTGCTGTTTCGCTTTCCCTCACAGTACCGGCAAGCCCCTGGCCCCCGGCGAGGCTCACGAGAAGCTGTTCTGCACCGTCACCGACAAGGCGCACATCACCGCCTGCATCTCCGCCGCCCAGGCCGTGCTGCTCAACCCCACAGTCGTGGGAGACGCGGTCGCCGATGGCGCCGAGCGGTTCGTCCCGCTGCTGTCGGCCGCTGAGCCCGGCGGCCGGGCGCCCGAGGCGTCCAGCGCCATGAGGGGGCTGGGCGACGCAGCCGGCTACGAGCTGCAGTTCACCGCCAACAAGGTGCGAGCGTGCGTGCGTTGTTGGTGCTTGCCTGCTTGCATACGCGTCTCCTGCCGCCTAGCATGCACTCCCGGTTTGCTTGTTTGCCTACCACCTGCCTCTTCGCTGCGGCGCACACGTGAGCGGACTGGCGCTCCTATGCATCCCACAGCCCTCGCGCCCTCACATCCGCAGGTGGTGCTGGAGATTGTCGGCGCCGAGGCGGACCTGACCATCATCGACCTGCCCGGCATCATCCACAGCCACCCCAAGGTGCATAGGCAGGGACACGTGTGCAGGCGGCGCGTGTGCGCACAAGCAACTGGTGCTATGAATGGACATGACGGATGGAGTCCAGCACTCAAGCAGACGGCACCGTTGCGCACGACGTAGTTGCTGCAATGGCTTCACTTGCTTGCTCCTCCAATCCCAACCTGCGCCCCCGCTTCCCTCGTGTGCACAATCGTGGTCATCCCCACCTACCCATCAGGACCCGAGCCTGATCGACGTGGTCAAGTCGCTGGTCAAGTGCTACCTGGCGCCCGCCCACCACATCATCGTCATGACGCTGCCGGCGGGGATGGATGCTGAGACACAGGTAGGTGGGCGCACACCTGGCGTGTACCGGGAACGAGGAAGTGCCTCGCCTTGGCCAGCTCGTATGCCAACGTCAGTGTCAGGTGCCGTTAGGCTGACCTGGAAGCTCTAGGGTTTCATTGCCCACACTGCTGCCCGCTTCCGCCTACAGGCCATTCTGCAGTTCGCACGCGAGGCGGATCCGGAGGGCCGTCGCAGCATTGGCATCATCACCAAGCCCGACAAGATCGGCACAGATGAGCGCACCGAGTGGGGCAAGCTTTGCAACCTGGTGGCAGGCGCCAGGGCGCCGACAGGGGTCCCAGCCGCTGGAGGTGAGCGAGCGGTTTCCAGCAGGTCTACGTGGCGCGCGCGCGTGTGTTCACTCTGGATGGCACAAAGCAAGACGACTGCTGTACTCTTGGTTGGTCCAATGTAATCCCCCCCATGTTTGGCAGGCTCTCGTGCGGCGGCAGCGCCCAACCCCCACCTGCAGCTGGGCTACTACGTGGTCAAGAACCCCGGGCAGGAGCAGCTGGCGGCCGGCATCAGCTTCGAGCAGGCGCGGGCCGCCGAGGAGCGCTACTTCGCCGACCACCCGCTCTGGGCATCGGCCATGAAGGCCAACAGCCTGCTGTCCCAGCGGCTGGGCACCAACGCGCTGCGTGACGGCCTGAGCGCGCTGCTGGTGGACAAGATCGGGGAGCACATGCCAGAGATGCGGCGCAGCGCGCGGGCGCAGTTGGAGAAGCGGCAGGCCGAGCTCAAGGAAATGTCTCCAGCAGTGCGGAATGCGCACGAGGTGGGTGCGCGCTGACCATGAAACACACCAGGAGTCACTAGGATACGGAGCAAGGGTGCAGGTGCAGCTACTACAGCATTCGCACATGGACGAGAGCTAGGCTCATGGCTAGGCTGCTGTGTGGCGGGGGGCACTTGATTGACAGGAGGTAGGTAGATAGATAGTTGCGCTTCCTGGCTTTGCCACATGGCCTGTATGCTGCCTCACGCTATTTTCCACGTCACGCATTGCAGGAGCTCATGAGAAATCTGTGGCGCATCTCCGACACACTTGCCCAGAACGCCCTGGCCGACATTCGCGGCGGCAGCCTGGACTTCTACCAGGAGCTGATGCGGCACTACCGGGAGTACGGCGAGCGGTCCATCCGCAGCACCCCCGCCTTCCTGGTGGACACCAGCCTCATCAGGTGGGCGGGGTGCAGGCTGCGGGCTGTTGGGAGGTGGTGCGCGCGATGTGGGCTGTCTGTCTGCCGTGCCCGTGCAACCCCGCCCGCTTGGGGTCACGACCACATATAAAAGCGTGCATGTGCGCCGGAGTATATCGTACGCCCTCGTGCGGATTGCGCGGTGGGAATACACACTCCTGTGCCGTGTGCGTCCCTGCGGCTGCAGCGCTCTGAGCTCCTCCGACAAGGGGATGCGAAGCAGCGCTGGCGGCGGACCCATCGCCACCTGTGAGCTGAGCCTGAAGGAGCTGGTGGCGCGGATAGAGGACGGGCCAGTCATCGAGTCGGAGAAGGACGCGAAGGCTGCGCTGGAGGATAAGCGGGTGCAGATCTGGCTGCAGCAGCACAAGTTCCCTGAGGGGTAAGCAATCACAATAAGCATCACAAATGCACGCCCACAGGGTGAGCAATGTTGTAATATTGGCACGAACATTCCCTTAACCCTGGGTCCGGCTGCTCTCGGCACAGCTGCTTCGTTCCCAGCCTGCTAATTCCCTGCCCCTGCTACATCCATGCCACTCCTGGCGCGCACTCACGGCGCGCACACACGCAGGTACATGACGCTGGTTGAAGTCGGACAGCTGCGGCAGCGCCACCTGGGCCGCGAGCTGCCCGGCTTCCTGCCGTACAGGTAGCTAGGTGTGAGTGTTCTCGCCCTACCTCTGTCAATGACGACGACTGCCAATGTCACCGGACTCTGCATTATGGCTCCCCTTCCTCCCTGTCAGCCCTCTATACTCTCTCTCTCCGTGTCTCTCTCTTTCCCTACCTGCCCCTCAGCGCCATGGAGGCACTGCTGTCGAAGTTCAAGGGCAAGCACCGCGACCAGGCCACAGCCTGCCTGGCCGCTGTGGAGGCGGAGGTGCACAAGCTGGCGCACCGGGTGGTGGAGGAGCAGCTGGGCCACTACCCCCGGGCCAAGGGCGCCGTGGGGTAGGTGCAATGACGACAGTGTGGCAGTCGTCGCGACCTCTTCGTGTGTGCGTGTGTGTGTGTGGGGGGGGGGAGGGCGGCGTCCAGATGCCTGCCTGCACAAGCTCACTCCCGGAGTCCACAGCCAGCAGCGGCCTCCTTCTGGTGTATGTATGCCATGTGTGTGTATGCGTGTGTGTGTGTGTGTGCAATGATTCCAGGTCTGCGCTCTGCAGCCACGTGGAGTCGCTGGTGCAGGAGACGGCGGCGGAGCTGGACAAGCTGCTGGCGCGCGAGGACGGCGACGTCTTCACCCTCAACTCATACGAGTACGAGGTCATGCGGAACGAGTTCCTGGCCCGCCTTAAGCGCTGCTACAAGCAGCTCAAACAGCCCGACCATGAGGCCATGCCGGAGGTACGTGCGTGCGACCGTGCTGTCAGTAGCTACCAGCGCGCGGGCATGTGGGGTTACAGGCGCGACGTGTTTTTTGGCTTTGCAAGGGCCAGCGGCGATGGTGGTGGTGGAGGCCTGGCCTCACCAGCAGCAGCAGCGGCCCTGTGCCCAGCATTTGCGGCGTGCATGTTCGGAGCAGAGGGGGCGGGCAAGGCCACGTGGAGGAGGACAGCGCGGCGCCGCCTTCAAAAGCGGCGCCGGCGCGCAGGTTGAGACCTGCCGGTGTTGTCTGGTTAGCGACCTGTGCTGACGAGCATGGCGTAGCGGGCAGTGGGCTGCAGCGGCAGGGGTATTGAGAGGTTTTCCTTGCTGTCTGGTTCTGCTGCCTGCTGCACTAGTGCTTGATAGCTGGGCGCGACTGGACACGTTACGGCGGGCCGTGCCTGCACAAACCGACCCCGGCTATGTCCGGGAGATGAGGCTAGTATCGGAACCTTCGGCCTCAGACGGAGGACGTGGCATGGGCTCAGCCCACTTTTCCCTTGCGAGGGAGAGCCACCTTTTCTTGTCGGCCTTGCAAGCGTGGTACCGTTGCCGCCCATGCTGCTGCAAATCGTATGCCAGCAACTGGCTGCTGCTGACCAAGTAAGCAACCCAACCGGACCGCCGACTGGATGGCCGACGCTGTTACTCGCCGCCGGTTGATGCATGCACATCGCTGGCTGCACCATCTCCGCACGCAGGTGCTCGACGTGCTGTCCGAGTTGTCCCGCCATGGCGTGCACTTTGCCGACTTCGACGCCGCATTCATGGCGCAACACACCGCGGTGGACGACGAGCTGTACATGGCGGCCAGTTGCCTCGCCTACTTCAAGGTACGCCCGCCCGCACGTGGCCTGGTGTGGTACGTAGGCATCCCGACAACGCCCCCACCAACCCCATGCACGCCCCACACCCGCGCATGCAGGTGGCTTTCAAGCGCATGCAGGACGCGGTGCCCATGGCGGTGCGCTCCACGCTGCTGCGCCGCCTGGGGGACCCGGCGGCACTGGAGGCGGCGGTGTGGCGCGAGCTGCTGGGGGCCGGGGCGGTGGCGGCGGAGGCGGGAGAGGACAGCTACGACGGCAGCGCGGCCAAGGCGGCAGGTGGGGTCGAGCTGATGCAGCGCCCTTGTTGCTTTGCTGCGGGCCCAGACGACTGTCTGTCACGCAAGCAGTGTATCAGCATGCCTGGACCATTGCCTTAGCACTGCTCTCCTTGCCTGTCCTCTACATCGTGGATGACAACCCCCTACCCCGCCCCCACGGTACGCCCGCAGCGGCAGTGGCGGCGCTGCAGGAGGACCCGCAAACGGCGAGCCGCCGCCAGCACTGCGTGGCCATGGCGCAGAAGCTGACTGAGGCGCTGCAGGTGCTGAACACGCCCGCCGCCCAGCTGTAGCTTGTAGCTGTGGAGGAGGTCCAGCAGGATGTGGTGCACTCGGGTGTTGGAGTTGGGTTGAGGGTTTGGGATGAGGCTTTGGGGTCGCATTGTAAAGTGTGGGAGCGCCCTGTAGCACGCGCATGACTTCGTACTTGTTCTTTGACGATGGCGGGATGAAGGACGCACCGTCTTGCCTGAGAGACAAGGTGCGCTGCACGACGGTTTGAGGTTGAGGCGCCACATGAGGCTGATTCGTCAAACCAAGGCATAGGATTGCAACGTTCACTTTGCCAGGTGGTGATGGTTATGTTATGCTCCATGCGCCGTAGCTGTGGTGGGCCCTGGACATATCATTACAGTAATGGGTAAGAGAGCGGCACGTACGAGCAGAACGGCAAGAGGACTGCCGGGGTAAATCACGTGGCGTCCACACTGTCCTAGGCCTGGCATCGCACTTCCAAGCAGCACATCTGTTCATCAAAGGACAGCGTGTGAGCGTGGCCGCCCCTTGATTGGGTCTTAATCCGCCGAACCAACTGTAACAAAAGAGAGGAGCACCATCGCACGAAGGCACTCAAATTCCCAGCCTGCGGCACAGCGACACTGCGACAGTCAAAGCATGACGGAATCCTGGACTAACAGCAAACAGAACTTGCCAGGTTTGCCCATGCGCCACTGTTGCCCGCACCATCGTTGCCCACATAATCGTCGCCCACATCATCATCGCCGCCAGACCGTATCCCCAATAATATACCCCTGGATTACTACTGCAAATGATCTCCATCGCACAGCCCGCCTGGGCTTCAGCACGCACCGGACTTTCTTCCGGTGCAGTGCCTGTCTCGCAGTCTCGCAGTGTTGCAAGGCTGGCGGGCAGTTCCTCCTGTTGGAACGCCCTCCAACTGGCAGTGGTATGGCTGGGCGGCGCGGCCCCATGTATACCGTACCCTGAACTGCTATGCTGCAGATAGATGCGGCGGGGGTTGTGGGGCCGCGACGCGAGTCAAGAATGCGGCCTGTTGTGCGCAACTGCTAGTGTGTTGCTGTCGCGGGTGCTGCAAGTGCAGCGTGCGGAGCGCACCAGGGCGCCATGTGTGTTGGCGCTGTGGATGGCCGTTGATGGGGCGCAGGGACGGGGAGATCGGCAGGCGTTACCACTGTGTTGTGAATTGGGGACCCGAGTTGGATACATCGTTGCATACACCGCAGCAAAACTCGCATTATAAGTCAATATGATTGCCATCCGAGCAGAGGCGCCGCGCTTTGGCACGGCGACCCGATGTGGAAGAACCCCAGCCTCGCTGGCCGGACTCTGTGCGGTAAGTTGCTTATGCGACCCTGGTTTGCGATGGCTAGCTTACGCAGGCAAGGCTACTGGGGGCCAGGAGTTTCTCGCCCGCGCGGTCCTCAGGCGTTACAGGGTCCCCGCTGGGCGTTTCGGCTTATCGTTCTCCCTCCTCGCGAATTCAGATGCAGCACGCTGCCCGGGCGGGTCACGCTGCTACGTCCGCCCGCAGCGTGCGGCGAGGCTCGCCTACCTTGCCCGCCAGTGGCCGGCGGGTGCTCCAACCGCACCCCGTGGCTGCGCTGCCCGACCAGGTGCCGGAGCGACGGCAGGGCGACCGGCCTGCGATTGGCGAAGGTGGGCCTTTGCCCAATGTACGGTGTGGTGGGGTCTGGGGCGGGCGCGTTCCGTCCTGAGTCATGACCTTGACCTGCCTGTATAAGACCAGAGGGCATGGCACCGCGCAGGTGGCAGTTCCGGAACCGGCAGCACTTCCCAGCAGCAGCTGAGTGAGGCCGTGTCAGCGGGCGTTAGCGCCGCACTGGCAGTAAGGTCCAGTCAAGCCGGCCGGAACAGCGGCGGCAGCAGTGCGACTGGAAGTGGCGCGAACGCGGGCGAGGGCAATGAGCTGGCCGCGGCGGCGGCGGCAGCAGCGACTGCAGCCATCACGATGCTGGTGCGGTGCGCGCGGAGTGCTAGACGGTTTGAGTGCTATGCCAATACCGTATGCATGACAAAGAATGGATATGAGGCTCTGAGCACGCAATCTGCTTGTCCCGCACTGCTTGCTTGCTTGCAGGGAAGCAACGGCAGCAGTAGCGGCTTGGTAGCCACACGCGGTGACCCCGCGCCACGTGTGGCGCTGCGGACGATGGTGGCCCCCGACGACGACGAGGAGCGCAGGCAGCGCGAGCGGGTGACGCTGGTAGGCATACATGCGCACGCTCTCACCCGGCATCCACCCTGTCCCTTGGTTGTGCTCAAGGGCTTTGTTCGTGCTGTCCATTAACCAAGGCTGCCGCACCTGCTGCCAACGCGCCACTGGGCATTCTAGTTCTGCACACCCTGAATCTCTGTGCACAATGGCCTGGCGTTGTCTCACCACCCCACCCCACCCAGCATGCACGGCTGCTTGCCATCAACTCACACCACCCCAACTGCTGGCTCATGCGGCCATGCATGCACCGCAGGTGCGGGACCTTGCGCACTTCCTGGGGCAAGCTGGGCTGTACATCCTGGCCGCCGTGGCGCTGGGGTTTAGCCTCACCGTGGCTGCACTGGCCTTGGCGCTGGGGCTCAGCCTTGCGGCCACGGTGCTAACGGTGGCTCTGGGTATCGCCCTGCCGGTGTTTGTGGTGTACAAGGTGCTACGGTAACTGGTGGGCGGACCCACTGGTGATAATGGGTGCCGTTGAGAGGGCAGGCCCCAACCCAGCTGGCGCGCAAGGCCATTGCTGTCAAAGTATTGCTGCATTGCACGAAGATGTATTTACGAGATGATAATGGGTGCCGTTGAGTATTGCTGCATTGCACGAAGATGGGTGCCGAGAGTATTGCTGCATTGCACGAAGATGGGTGCCGAGAGTATTGCTGCATTGCACGAAGATGTATTTACGAGGTGAGAATGGGTGCCGTTGAGAGGGCAGGCCCCAACCCTGCGGCGCGCAAGGCCATTGCTGTCAAAGTATTGCTGCATTGCACGAAGATGTATTTACGAGATACACAGACACACACACAAACACACACACACACACACACACACACACACACACACACACACACACACACACACACATAGACACAAATTATGATCATACGTCGATTGTAACTTGTGTGTTTACGAGGTCATGCACATACCTTTGTGTGCCTTCTTGCCTCATGAGAACCTGAAGTTGGCGTGATTCAGTCATGGCTTTTGCGGTGTGTTGTCAAAGGAGGCGATGTATGTTCTGGTGCGTACACATCGAGTGGTAAGCCGTTAGCAGCGTACAGCAAAACAGCGCAGAACACACAGCCGCCAGTGGATGGGCGGTGGCTGCCCCAGGGATGCGTGTGCTGCTTGTGGGAGGGCCCGGAGCCGTCAGGGGCGGCCAGGCCTGCCAGGCCAAGCCGCCGTTGCGTCCCGAAGCTTTGTTCCATGCCATTTGCACACGAACCGCAAGGGGACGCAGGCAGGCGGGTGGAGGCCTTGTAATCCTCCCCTCGCCCCGTGATGGCCCCGTGCTACCGCCCCCTGCCCGCAAGCGACACACGCCCAATGCACCAGCAGCCACCGGCCAGGCGTGCGGCTGTGCACATGCCTGTTGCCGGTTGTATGATCCAGGGTCCAAGGATGCATGCTGAGGGGTGGCGCGCCAGGGGGCGGAGCGGTTTGGGCGGTGTGCGGCTGCGTGCGTGCAGGCTTTGCGGGCGGTGGAGTAAGGGCGCGGGCCTCCACGCACGTGCCTGCTGCCGTACCGTGCAGTGTATGTAGGCCGCTCGAGTGTCATGGAGACTCTGCGGAGCGCCTGCCCCCCCCAGCTGTGTCGAGTCGTACTAGCTGGCATACCATATCCAGCACTCAGCCCGCCGGCGCGGAACTAGCAGTGCCCCGGACACACGGTGGCCAGGCGCCCATGCCCCCCGCACACCGCACATGCCGGAAACGGGCCCGGCACCCGCGCATCTGCCCCACAAATGTCCGGGCATGCTTTCCCACTTCTTTGGATCCTACGAAGGTGCTAGGAGCATGCTGGATGCGCGTGGCGCACATCGTAGGCGCGGGGTGTGGAATGGTGATCTGTGCAACTGCATGCGTGCTACTGAAGAATATTTCTTCGCGTTACTTACGTACGCTTGTCACGAAATAATTGTTGCTGTGCAGGCACCTATGCACACATGCTCGGTTGGGTTGGGCCCAGAGGCCAGAACCCACCCCGGCCAGGTTGACCTGGACGTGCACCTGCACTACCCAGCAGCTTCTCCCCTACGGCCCCACGTGACTGGCCGTGACTTGTCCGCTCGTGCACTAGCCACGATGCATCTGTATGCAAGACGTAACCCACACGCTGAGGCCATCAGCTCTTCGTAATTTTCCATGACATCCACCCACAGATGGAGCGGTGACCGCGGTGCGGCAAGCAACGACTTACAGCCTGCTCGGCCAGCGCTGGGCAACCCAGCCAGAGCCTCCCCACAAACCCATCAGCCCACCTGCATGGCCCGCACAAAACACATTCAACGCGGCGCCGCCGGGTGCGGACAAACGGCATTTGGCGCTTTACCGTGATGAGCGATGAGGGGTTGAGGGGTTGGGTGGTCGGGTGCCGTGGTGCTGTGGCTAGGAGTATGAATGCGCGGTAAGTGGTATCGGAACGCACGCCTCAGTAGAAGCGGTCGATGCACCCTTGCTCGTGACCTCCTCCTTCCCTCCTGCTTTTCCGCCGCAGGCAAAGAGTTGCCCATGTACCGCCTCGGCTACCAGCCGGGCTGCTGGCCTCTGCGGCTGCGCCTGACGCCGCCCGCCGTGTACCGCCTGGCGCGCCTTCGAGTTCCTGTTCGAGGACGCCCATTGGGGTGAGCGAGTACGCAGCGCCGTGGCTGGCGATGAGTGTCCTGCGCGTTGTGCTAGCTAGGTTTTGAAGGAGAACCGCGGGTACAGTGCTGGCGCACGTACAAAGTGCCCGACCTATCAACACGATTGCCATGTGCGTGTGCACGTGCAGGAGGGGCCCCGGGAGCTGCAGGGGCGCGAGACGCCCCATATGTGTGACCGCCGTCAACTTCAGCCACAAGGCTCTGTGCGCGGCGGTGTTCGGCGGCTTTGGGCTCCTGGAGCGCAGTGTGCCGCAGCTGGGCTTCATTCCTCATGGCGCTGCAGGTGCGTCCATGTGCGTGCATGTGTGTGTATTCGTTTGCGCGCACTCATCTATTGTTTGTGTACCCAGAACAGGAGCGCCGAACTCACAATACCCCACGCATGCACACACGCACGCAGGTTGCCATGCCGCCAGTGTACTTGGCGGCGGTGCGCCCTTTCCGCGAGGCGCTGCTGCAGGCGGTGGAGCTGACCTGCCATGCGCTGGAGGCCGGCCTGTTCGCGTGCGCGCTGGCGCTAGTCAACGCACGGCGCGGCCCACCAAGTCATGGTTGGTGAGTTGCAAGCTTTGAAGGCAGCAGGCGCGCTGGTGCTTTCCCCTGCCTATGGCTTTTTTCCCATGCCACGTTCTCATGCACGCGCTCCTCATTACGCTACGTAAGGTATGATAGCTATCGTCGGCCGCGCTCAACGTTCGTGGCATTCCTCCGCACTTCGAGGACTATGGCGGTTCCGCACGTGCACACACGGCTGACTGTGTTCATTGCACCCTTTCCCACGGACCCGGCTCAGCCTGTTTCTTCATGTGGCGCTGATGGTGATCGTGTATGAGCTGCGGCGCCTGGCGCTGCTGGTGATGGCGCTGTGGCGCATGTGGCGCGAGCGCGGCACACAGGCGCGCAGGGCCAGCCACGCCGTAATTGACGAGGTACCGGGGCCCGCCCGGCCCCTCCGCCGCTTGCACAGTCGGCCCTGGGGCTCCCAGCTAGCTTGTACTATGAGACCAGCAGCCGCCACTGCAGTCGCGCCCGGCAGGGCATAGCACGCAGGAGCCCAGGCCGCGGCGCCATGGTGGGGCCCTGAGCGCTGCCCAGCCAGGTGAGCCGACGCTCTTGTGCCATCGGCCGGCGCCCACAGGGGCCGTAAGCCTATGTGACAAGGCTGTGATACACAGCAGGGACATAGGACAGCAAATGGGGCGACGCAAAGCCCGTATGATGTACCGGTATACACGTCCCTCTGTGCACCTCCCTCTCACCCTGCATCACCGCCGCCGTCGATCGCTTGGTAAACCCGTCACGAGCCCCGGGGCGTGCGACCGGGCGCAGGCCGGCTGCCGGCGTCATAGTACGGGAAACATATGTGACACGTCAGCTGCTATGCACCAGAGGGTCCAGGGCATGTGGTTGTGGGCGCGCAGCAGGAGTGCAGCTGCCTTTGTGGGCGTGTGTGGGCGTGCCCGCGCGCGCTTGCCCGCTGCGGGGCAGCATGTGTAGCGTAGCACAAGTGCCCCGGAGGCTGCGCGGCGTGCCTGCCCCGCCCCGCTATGTCAAGCTACACTAGTTGGCATGCAAACACGGCACTCAGCCCGACATTGCTAGCGGTGCCCTGACCACACGGTGGCCGGGCGCCCGGCAGCCCCTCCCAGCGCAGTGCCCATAGACGGGCCCAGCGCCTGTGTGGCGGCCCCACAAATGCCCCAACCTGCTTGGACTAGGATGGTGACCATAGACGCATGCCCACAGCATACTGGCTGGGCAGGGCGCACATCGCTGGTTCGCGTGTGGGCATGTCGGCATGGTTGGCGGGTCCGCATCTCGGAATGAGTCGGCCTACCCCGACTTCAAGGTATCTTGTTTGCGGTCTTTTACTTGACCGCATATGCTGATAGGGATATGGAGGAACCGACGCCAGGAAAGTGACGACTTTTAGCCCGACCTTGCCTCGCTCGCGCGAGGGTCGGTCGCGCTGGAAAGGCGAAAACAATTCATTGCACCAGCCCCGAGGCCCCTTGCCCCACACGCAACATAGATACGTATTATATATGTAATATGAAATACTTGCACAGGCAAGCAGCCGCATGGCGCAGGTGTGCCACGCCGTGCCGTCACCGGCGACCATCGCCGCGCCACCTCGGGGCTACCGGGGCCCGCCCGGCCCCTCCGCCGCTTGCACAGTCGGCCCTGGGGCTCCCAGCTAGCTTGTACTATGAGACCAGCAGCCGCCACTGCAGTCGCGCCCGGCAGGGCATAGCACGCAGGAGCCCAGGCCGCGGCGCCATGGTGGGGCCCTGAGCGCTGCCCAGCCAGGCGAGCCGACGCTCTTGTGCCATCGGCCGGCGCCCACAGGGGCCGTAAGCCTATGTGACAAGGCTGTGATACACAGCAGGGACATAGGACAGCAAATGGGGCGACGCAAAGCCCGTATGATGTACCGGTATACACGTCCCTCTGTGCACCTCCCTCTCACCCTGCATCACCGCCGCCGTCGATCGCTCGGTAAACCCGTCACGAGCCCCTGGGCGTGCGACCGGGCGCAGGCCGGCTGCCGGCGTCATAGTACGGGAAACATATGTGACATGTCAGCTGCTATGCACAAGAGGGTCCAGGGCATGTGGTTGTGGGCGCGCAGCAGGAGTGCAGCTGCCTTTGTGGGCGTGTGTGGGCGTGCCCGCGCGCGCTTGCCCGCTGCGGGGCAGCATGGGTAGCGTAGCACAAGTGCCCCGGAGGCTGTGCGGCGCGCCTGCCCCGCCCCGCTATGTCAAGCTACACTAGTTGGCATGCAAACACGGCACTCAGCCCGACATTGCTAGCGGTGCCCTGACCACACGGTGGCCGGGCGCCCGGCAGCCCCTCCCAGCGCAGTGCCCATAGACGGGCCCAGCGCCTGTGTGGCGGCCCCACAAATGCCCCAACCTGCTTGGACTAGGATGGTGACCATAGACGCATGCCCACAGCATACTGGCTGGGCAGGGCGCACATCGCTGGTTCGCGTGTGGGCATGTCGGCATGGTTGGCGGGTCCGCATCTCGGAATGAGTCGGCCTACCCCGACTTCAAGGTATCTTGTTTGCGGTCTTTTACTTGACCGCATATGCTGATAGGGATATGGAGGAACCGACGCCAGGAAAGTGGCGACTTTTAGCCCGACCTTGCGTGGCTCGCGCGAGGGTCGGTCGCGCTGGAAAGGCGAAAACAATTCATTGCACCAGCCCCGAGGCCCCTTGCCCCACACGCAACATAGATACGTATTATATATGTAATATGAAATACTTGCACAGGCAAGCAGCCGCATGGCGCAGGTGTGCCACGCCGTGCCGTCACCGGCGACCCTCGCCGCGCCACCTCGGGGCTACCGGGGCCGGCCCGGCCCCTCCGCCGCTTGCACAGTCGGCCCTGGGGCTCCCAGCTAGCTTGTACTATGAGACCAGCAGCCGCCACTGCAGTCGCGCCCGGCAGGGCATAGCACGCAGGAGCCCAGGCCGCGGCGCCATGGTGGGGCCCTGAGCGCTGCCCAGCCAGGCGAGCCGACGCTCTTGTGCCATCGGCCGGCGCCCACAGGGGCCGTAAGCCTATGTGACAAGGCTGTGATACACAGCAGGGACATAGGACAGCAAATGGGGCGACGCAAAGCCCGTATGATGTACCGGTATACACGTCCCTCTGCGCACCTCCCTCTCACCCTGCATCACCGCCGCCGTCGCTCGGTAAACCCGTCACGAGCCCCTGGGCGTGCGACCGGGCGCAGGCCGGCTGCCGGCGTCATAGTACGGGAAACATATGTGACACGTCAGCTGCTATGCACCAGAGGGTCCAGGGCATGTGGTTGTGGGCGCGCAGCAGGAGTGCAGGCCTTTGTGGGCGTGACCGCGCGCGCTTGCCCGCTGCGGGGCAGCATGTGTAGCGTAGCACAAGTGCCCCGGAGGCTGCGCGGCGTGCCTGCCCCGCCCCGCTATGTCAAGCTACACTAGTTGGCATGCAAACACGGCACTCAGCCCGACATTGCTAGCGGTGCCCTGACCACACGGTGGCCGGGCGCCCGGCAGCCCCTCCCAGCGCAGTGCCCATAGACGGGCCCAGCGCCTGTGTGGCGGCCCCACAAATGCCCCAACCTGCTTGGACTAGGATGGTGACCATAGACGCATGCCCACAGCATACTGGCTGGGCAGGGCGCACATCGCTGGTTCGCGTGTGGGCATGTCGGCATGGTTGGCGGGTCCGCATCTCGGAATGAGTCGGCCTACCCCGACTTCAAGGTATCTTGTTTGCGGTCTTTTACTTGACCGCATATGCTGATAGGGATATGGAGGAACCGACGCCAGGAAAGTGGCGACTTTTAGCCCGACCTTGCGTGGCTCGCGCGAGGGCCGGTCGCGCTGGAAAGGCGAAAACAATTCATTGCACCAGCCCCGAGGCCCCTTGCCCCACACGCAACATAGATACGTATTATATATGTAATATGAAATACTTGCACAGGCAAGCAGCCGCATGGCGCAGGTGTGCCACGCCGTGCCGTCACCGGCGACCCTCGCCGCGCCACCTCGGGGCTACCGGGGCCCGCCCGGCCCCTCCGCCGCTTGCACAGTCGGCCCTGGGGCTCCCAGCTAGCTTGTACTATGAGACCAGCAGCCGCCACTGCAGTCGCGCCCGGCAGGGCATAGCACGCAGGAGCCCAGGCCGCGGCGCCATGGTGGGGCCCTGAGCGCTGCCCAGCCAGGCGAGCCGACGCTCTTGTGCCATCGGCCGGCGCCCACAGGGGCCGTAAGCCTATGTGACAAGGCTGTGATACACAGCAGGGACATAGGACAGCAAATGGGGCGACGCAAAGCCCGTATGATGTACCGGTATACACGTCCCTCTGCGCACCTCCCTCTCACCCTGCATCACCGCCGCCGTCGCTCGGTAAACCCGTCACGAGCCCCTGGGCGTGCGACCGGGCGCAGGCCGGCTGCCGGCGTCATAGTACGGGAAACATATGTGACACGTCAGCTGCTATGCACCAGAGGGTCCAGGGCATGTGGTTGTGGGCGCGCAGCAGGAGTGCAGGCCTTTGTGGGCGTGCCCGCGCGCGCTTGCCCGCTGCGGGGCAGCATGTGTAGCGTAGCACAAGTGCCCCGGAGGCTGCGCGGCGTGCCTGCCCCGCCCCGCTATGTCAAGCTACACTAGTTGGCATGCAAACACGGCACTCAGCCCGACATTGCTAGCGGTGCCCTGACCACACGGTGGCCGGGCGCCCGGCAGCCCCTCCCAGCGCAGTGCCCATAGACGGGCCCAGCGCCTGTGTGGCGGCCCCACAAATGCCCCAACCTGCTTGGACTAGGATGGTGACCATAGACGCATGCCCACAGCATACTGGCTGGGCAGGGCGCACATCGCTGGTTCGCGTGTGGGCATGTCGGCATGGTTGGCGGGTCCGCATCTCGGAATGAGTCGGCCTACCCCGACTTCAAGGTATCTTGTTTGCGGTCTTTTACTTGACCGCATATGCTGATAGGGATATGGAGGAACCGACGCCAGGAAAGTGGCGACTTTTAGCCCGACCTTGCGTGGCTCGCGCGAGGGCCGGTCGCGCTGGAAAGGCGAAAACAATTCATTGCACCAGCCCCGAGGCCCCTTGCCCCACACGCAACATAGATACGTATTATATATGTAATATGAAATACTTGCACAGGCAAGCAGCCGCATGGCGCAGGTGTGCCACGCCGTGCCGTCACCGGCGACCATCGCCGCGCCACCTCGGGGCTACCGGGGCCCGCCGGCCCCTCCGCCGCTTGCACAGTCGGCCCTGGGGCTCCCAGCTAGCTTGTACTATGAGACCAGCAGCCGCCACTGCAGTCGCGCCCGGCAGGGCATAGCACGCAGGAGCCCAGGCCGCGGCGCCATGGTGGGGCCCTGAGCGCTGCCCAGCCAGGCGAGCCGACGCTCTTGTGCCATCGGCCGGCGCCCACAGGGGCCGTAAGCCTATGTGACAAGGCTGTGATACACAGCAGGGACATAGGACAGCAAATGGGGCGACGCAAAGCCCGTATGATGTACCGGTATACACGTCCCTCTGCGCACCTCCCTCTCACCCTGCATCACCGCCGCCGTCGCTCGGTAAACCCGTCACGAGCCCCTGGGCGTGCGACCGGGCGCAGGCCGGCTGCCGGCGTCATAGTACGGGAAACATATGTGACACGTCAGCTGCTATGCACCAGAGGGTCCAGGGCATGTGGTTGTGGGCGCGCAGCAGGAGTGCAGGCCTTTGTGGGCGTGACCGCGCGCGCTTGCCCGCTGCGGGGCAGCATGTGTAGCGTAGCACAAGTGCCCCGGAGGCTGCGCGGCGTGCCTGCCCCGCCCCGCTATGTCAAGCTACACTAGTTGGCATGCAAACACGGCACTCAGCCCGACATTGCTAGCGGTGCCCTGACCACACGGTGGCCGGGCGCCCGGCAGCCCCTCCCAGCGCAGTGCCCATAGACGGGCCCAGCGCCTGTGTGGCGGCCCCACAAATGCCCCAACCTGCTTGGACTAGGATGGTGACCATAGACGCATGCCCACAGCATACTGGCTGGGCAGGGCGCACATCGCTGGTTCGCGTGTGGGCATGTCGGCATGGTTGGCGGGTCCGCATCTCGGAATGAGTCGGCCTACCCCGACTTCAAGGTATCTTGTTTGCGGTCTTTTACTTGACCGCATATGCTGATAGGGATATGGAGGAACCGACGCCAGGAAAGTGGCGACTTTTAGCCCGACCTTGCGTGGCTCGCGCGAGGGTCGGTCGCGCTGGAAAGGCGAAAACAATTCATTGCACCAGCCCCGAGGCCCCTTGCCCCACACGCAACATAGATACGTATTATATATGTAATATGAAATACTTGCACAGGCAAGCAGCCGCATGGCGCAGGTGTGCCACGCCGTGCCGTCACCGGCGACCCTCGCCGCGCCACCTCGGGGCTACCGGGGCCCGCCCGGCCCCTCCGCCGCTTGCACAGTCGGCCCTGGGGCTCCCAGCTAGCTTGTACTATGAGACCAGCAGCCGCCACTGCAGTCGCGCCCGGCAGGGCATAGCACGCAGGAGCCCAGGCCGCGGCGCCATGGTGGGGCCCTGAGCGCTGCCCAGCCAGGCGAGCCGACGCTCTTGTGCCATCGGCCGGCGCCCACAGGGGCCGTAAGCCTATGTGACAAGGCTGTGATACACAGCAGGGACATAGGACAGCAAATGGGGCGACGCAAAGCCCGTATGATGTACCGGTATACACGTCCCTCTGCGCACCTCCCTCTCACCCTGCATCACCGCCGCCGTCGCTCGGTAAACCCGTCACGAGCCCCTGGGCGTGCGACCGGGCGCAGGCCGGCTGCCGGCGTCATAGTACGGGAAACATATGTGACACGTCAGCTGCTATGCACCAGAGGGTCCAGGGCATGTGGTTGTGGGCGCGCAGCAGGAGTGCAGGCCTTTGTGGGCGTGACCGCGCGCGCTTGCCCGCTGCGGGGCAGCATGTGTAGCGTAGCACAAGTGCCCCGGAGGCTGCGCGGCGTGCCTGCCCCGCCCCGCTATGTCAAGCTACACTAGTTGGCATGCAAACACGGCACTCAGCCCGACATTGCTAGCGGTGCCCTGACCACACGGTGGCCGGGCGCCCGGCAGCCCCTCCCAGCGCAGTGCCCATAGACGGGCCCAGCGCCTGTGTGGCGGCCCCACAAATGCCCCAACCTGCTTGGACTAGGATGGTGACCATAGACGCATGCCCACAGCATACTGGCTGGGCAGGGCGCACATCGCTGGTTCGCGTGTGGGCATGTCGGCATGGTTGGCGGGTCCGCATCTCGGAATGAGTCGGCCTACCCCGACTTCAAGGTATCTTGTTTGCGGTCTTTTACTTGACCGCATATGCTGATAGGGATATGGAGGAACCGACGCCAGGAAAGTGGCGACTTTTAGCCCGACCTTGCGTGGCTCGCGCGAGGGTCGGTCGCGCTGGAAAGGCGAAAACAATTCATTGCACCAGCCCCGAGGCCCCTTGCCCCACACGCAACATAGATACGTATTATATATGTAATATGAAATACTTGCACAGGCAAGCAGCCGCATGGCGCAGGTGTGCCACGCCGTGCCGTCACCGGCGACCCTCGCCGCGCCACCTCGGGGCTACCGGGGCCCGCCCGGCCCCTCCGCCGCTTGCACAGTCGGCCCTGGGGCTCCCAGCTAGCTTGTACTATGAGACCAGCAGCCGCCACTGCAGTCGCGCCCGGCAGGGCATAGCACGCAGGAGCCCAGGCCGCGGCGCCATGGTGGGGCCCTGAGCGCTGCCCAGCCAGGCGAGCCGACGCTCTTGTGCCATCGGCCGGCGCCCACAGGGGCCGTAAGCCTATGTGACAAGGCTGTGATACACAGCAGGGACATAGGACAGCAAATGGGGCGACGCAAAGCCCGTATGATGTACCGGTATACACGTCCCTCTGCGCACCTCCCTCTCACCCTGCATCACCGCCGCCGTCGCTCGGTAAACCCGTCACGAGCCCCTGGGCGTGCGACCGGGCGCAGGCCGGCTGCCGGCGTCATAGTACGGGAAACATATGTGACACGTCAGCTGCTATGCACCAGAGGGTCCAGGGCATGTGGTTGTGGGCGCGCAGCAGGAGTGCAGGCCTTTGTGGGCGTGCCCGCGCGCGCTTGCCCGCTGCGGGGCAGCATGTGTAGCGTAGCACAAGTGCCCCGGAGGCTGCGCGGCGTGCCTGCCCCGCCCCGCTATGTCAAGCTACACTAGTTGGCATGCAAACACGGCACTCAGCCCGACATTGCTAGCGGTGCCCTGACCACACGGTGGCCGGGCGCCCGGCAGCCCCTCCCAGCGCAGTGCCCATAGACGGGCCCAGCGCCTGTGTGGCGGCCCCACAAATGCCCCAACCTGCTTGGACTAGGATGGTGACCATAGACGCATGCCCACAGCATACTGGCTGGGCAGGGCGCACATCGCTGGTTCGCGTGTGGGCATGTCGGCATGGTTGGCGGGTCCGCATCTCGGAATGAGTCGGCCTACCCCGACTTCAAGGTATCTTGTTTGCGGTCTTTTACTTGACCGCATATGCTGATAGGGATATGGAGGAACCGACGCCAGGAAAGTGGCGACTTTTAGCCCGACCTTGCGTGGCTCGCGCGAGGGCCGGTCGCGCTGGAAAGGCGAAAACAATTCATTGCACCAGCCCCGAGGCCCCTTGCCCCACACGCAACATAGATACGTATTATATATGTAATATGAAATACTTGCACAGGCAAGCAGCCGCATGGCGCAGGTGTGCCACGCCGTGCCGTCACCGGCGACCCTCGCCGCGCCACCTCGGGGCTACCGGGGCCCGCCCGGCCCCTCCGCCGCTTGCACAGTCGGCCCTGGGGCTCCCAGCTAGCTTGTACTATGAGACCAGCAGCCGCCACTGCAGTCGCGCCCGGCAGGGCATAGCACGCAGGAGCCCAGGCCGCGGCGCCATGGTGGGGCCCTGAGCGCTGCCCAGCCAGGCGAGCCGACGCTCTTGTGCCATCGGCCGGCGCCCACAGGGGCCGTAAGCCTATGTGACAAGGCTGTGATACACAGCAGGGACATAGGACAGCAAATGGGGCGACGCAAAGCCCGTATGATGTACCGGTATACACGTCCCTCTGTGCACCTCCCTCTCACCCTGCATCACCGCCGCCGTCGCTCGGTAAACCCGTCACGAGCCCCGGGGCGTGCGACCGGGCGCAGGCCGGCTGCCGGCGTCATAGTACGGGAAACATATGTGACATGTCAGCTGCTATGCACCAGAGGGTCCAGGGCATGTGGTTGTGGGCGCGCAGCAGGAGTGCAGGCCTTTGTGGGCGTGTGTGGGCGTGCCCGCGCGCGCTTGCCCGCTGCGGGGCAGCATGGGTAGCGTAGCACAAGTGCCCCGGAGGCTGCGCGGCGCGCCTGCCCCGCCCCGCTATGTCAAGCTACACTAGTTGGCATGCAAACACGGCACTCAGCCTGACATTGCTAGCGGTGCCCTGACCACACGGTGGCCGGGCGCCCGGCAGCCCCTCCCAGCGCAGTGCCCATAGACGGGCCCAGCGCCTGTGTGGCGGCCCCACAAATGCCCCAACCTGCTTGGACTAGGATGGTGACCATAGACGCATGCCCACAGCATACTGGCTGGGCAGGGCGCACATCGCTGGTTCGCGTGTGGGCATGTCGGCATGGTTGGCGGGTCCGCATCTCGGAATGAGTCGGCCTACCCCGACTTCAAGGTATCTTGTTTGCGGTCTTTTACTTGACCGCATATGCGGATAGGGATATGGAGGAACCGACGCCAGGAAAGTGGCGACTTTTAGCCCGACCTTGCGTGGCTCGCGCGAGGGCCGGTCGCGCTGGAAAGGCGAAAACAATTCATTGCACCAGCCCCGAGGCCCCTTGCCCCACACGCAACATAGATACGTATTATATATGTAATATGAAATACTTGCACAGGCAAGCAGCCGCATGGCGCAGGTGTGCCACGCCGTGCCGTCACCGGCGACCATCGCCGCGCCACCTCGGGGCTACCGGGGCCCGCCCGGCCCCTCCGCCGCTTGCACAGTCGGCCCTGGGGCTCCCAGCTAGCTTGTACTATGAGACCAGCAGCCGCCACTGCAGTCGCGCCCGGCAGGGCATAGCACGCAGGAGCCCAGGCCGCGGCGCCATGGTGGGGCCCTGAGCGCTGCCCAGCCAGGCGAGCCGACGCTCTTGTGCCATCGGCCGGCGCCCACAGGGGCCGTAAGCCTATGTGACAAGGCTGTGATACACAGCAGGGACATAGGACAGCAAATGGGGCGACGCAAAGCCCGTATGATGTACCGGTATACACGTCCCTCTGTGCACCTCCCTCTCACCCTGCATCACCGCCGCCGTCGCTCGGTAAACCCGTCACGAGCCCCGGGGCGTGCGACCGGGCGCAGGCCGGCTGCCGGCGTCATAGTACGGGAAACATATGTGACATGTCAGCTGCTATGCACCAGAGGGTCCAGGGCATGTGGTTGTGGGCGCGCAGCAGGAGTGCAGCTGCCTTTGTGGGCGTGTGTGGGCGTGCCCGCGCGCGCTTGCCCGCTGCGGGGCAGCATGTGTAGCGTAGCACAAGTGCCCCGGAGGCTGCGCGGCGTGCCTGCCCCGCCCCGCTATGTCAAGCTACACTAGTTGGCATGCAAACACGGCACTCAGCCCGACATTGCTAGCGGTGCCCTGACCACACGGTGGCCGGGCGCCCGGCAGCCCCTCCCAGCGCAGTGCCCATAGACGGGCCCAGCGCCTGTGTGGCGGCCCCACAAATGCCCCAACCTGCTTGGACTAGGCTTTTGACCATAGACGCATGCCCACAGCATACTGGCTGGGCAGGGCGCACATCGCTGGTTCGCGTGTGGGCATGTCGGCATGGTTGGCGGGTCCGCATCTCGGAATGAGTCGGCCTACCCCGACTTCAAGGTATCTTGTTTGCGGTCTTTTACTTGACCGCATATGCTGATAGGGATATGGAGGAACCGACGCCAGGAAAGTGGCGACTTTTAGCCCGACCTTGCGTGGCTCGCGCGAGGGCCGGTCGCGCTGGAAAGGCGAAAACAATTCATTGCACCAGCCCCGAGGCCCCTTGCCCCACACGCAACATAGATACGTATTATATATGTAATATGAAATACTTGCACAGGCAAGCAGCCGCATGGCGCAGGTGTGCCACGCCGTGCCGTCACCGGCGACCCTCGCCGCGCCACCTCGGGGCTACCGGGGCCCGCCCGGCCCCTCCGCCGCTTGCACAGTCGGCCCTGGGGCTCCCAGCTAGCTTGTACTATGAGACCAGCAGCCGCCACTGCAGTCGCGCCCGGCAGGGCATAGCACGCAGGAGCCCAGGCCGCGGCGCCATGGTGGGGCCCTGAGCGCTGCCCAGCCAGGCGAGCCGACGCTCTTGTGCCATCGGCCGGCGCCCACAGGGGCCGTAAGCCTATGTGACAAGGCTGTGATACACAGCAGGGACATAGGACAGCAAATGGGGCGACGCAAAGCCTGTATGATGTACCGGTATACACGTCCCTCTGTGCACCTCCCTCTCACCCTGCATCACCGCCGCCGTCGATCGCTCGGTAAACCCGTCACGAGCCCCTGGGCGTGCGACCGGGCGCAGGCCGGCTGCCGGCGTCATAGTACGGGAAACATATGTGACACGTCAGCTGCTATGCACCAGAGGGTCCAGGGCATGTGGTTGTGGGCGCGCAGCAGGAGTGCAGGCCTTTGTGGGCGTGTGTGGGCGTGCCCGCGCGCGCTTGCCCGCTGCGGGGCAGCATGTGTAGCATAGCACAAGTGCCCCGGAGGCTGTGCGGCGCGCCTGCCCCGCCCCGCTATGTCAAGCTACACTAGTTGGCATGCAAACACGGCACTCAGCCCGACATTGCTAGCGGTGCCCTGACCACACGGTGGCCGGGCGCCCGGCAGCCCCTCCCAGCGCAGTGCCCATAGACGGGCCCAGCGCCTGTGTGGCGGCCCCACAAATGCCCCAACCTGCTTGGACTAGGATGGTGACCATAGAAGCATGCCCACAGCATACTGGCTGGGCAGGGCGCACAACGCTGGTTCGCGTGTGGGCATGTCGGCATGTTTGGCGGGTCCGCATCTCGGAATGAGTCGGCCTACCCCGACTCCAAGGTATCTTGTTTGCGGTCTTTTACTTGACCGCATATGCTGATAGGGATATGGAGGAACCGACGCCAGGAAAGTGGCGACTTTTAGCCCGACCTTGCGTGGCTCGCGCGAGGGCCGGTCGCGCTGGAAAGGCGAAAACAATTCATTGCACCAGCCCCGAGGCCCCTTGCCCCACACGCAACATAGATACGTATTATATATGTAATATGAAATACTTGCACAGGCAAGCAGCCGCATGGCGCAGGTGTGCCACGCCGTGCCGTCACCGGCGACCCTCGCCGCGCCACCTCGGGGCTACCGGGGCCGGCCCGGCCCCTCCGCCGCTTGCACAGTCGGCCCTGGGGCTCCCAGCTAGCTTGTACTATGAGACCAGCAGCCGCCACTGCAGTTGCGCCCGGCAGGGCATAGCACGCAGGAGCCCAGGCCGCGGCGCCATGGTGGGGCCCTGAGCGCTGCCCAGCCAGGCGAGCCGACGCTCTTGTGCCATCGGCCGGCGCCCACAGGGGCCGTAAGCCTATGTGACAAGGCTGTGATACACAGCAGGGACATAGGACAGCAAATGGGGCGACGCAAAGCCCGTATGATGTACCGGTATACACGTCCCTCTGTGCACCTCCCTCTCACCCTGCATCACTGCCGCCGTCGCTCGGTAAACCCGTCACGAGCCCCGGGGCGCGCGACCGGGCGCAGGCCGGCTGCCGGCGTCATAGTACGGGAAACATATGTGACATGTCAGCTGCTATGCACCAGAGGGTCCAGGGCATGTGGTTGTGGGCGCGCAGCAGGAGCGCAGCTGCCTTTGTGGGCGTGTGTGGGCGTGCCCGCGCGCGCTTGCCCGCTGCGGGGCAGCTAGCTCAAGTGCCCCGGAGGCTGTGCGGCGCGCCTGCCCCGCCCCGCTATGTCAAGATACACTAGTTGGCATGCAAACACGGCACTCAGCCCGACATTGCTAGCGGTGCCCTGACCACACGGTGGCCGGGCGCCCGGCAGCCCCTCCCAGCGCAGTGCCCATAGACGGGCCCAGCGCCTGTGTGGCGGCCCCACAAATGCCCCAACCTGCTTGGACTAGGCTTTTGACCATAGAAGCATGCCCACAGCATATTGGCTGGGCAGGGCGCACAACGCTGGTTCGCGTGTGGGCATGTCGGCATGGTTGGCGGGTCCGCATCTCGGAATGAGTCGGCCTACCCCGACTCCAAGGTATCTTGTTTGCGGTCTTTTACTTGACCGCATATGCTGATAGGGATATGGAGGAACCGACGCCAGGAAAGTGGCGACTTTTAGCCCGACCTTGCGTGGCTCGCGCGAGGGTCCGTCGCGCTGGAAAGGCGAAAACAATTCATTGCACCAGCCCCGAGGCCCCTTGCCCCACACGCAACATAGATACGTATTATATATGTAATATGAAATACTTGCACAGGCAAGCAGCCGCATGGCGCAGGTGTGCCACGCCGTGCCGTCACCGGCGACCCTCGCCGCGCCACCTCGGGGCTACCGGGGCCCGCCCGGCCCCTCCGCCGCTTGCACAGTCGGCCCTGGGGCTCCCAGCTAGCTTGTACTATGAGACCAGCAGCCGCCACTGCAGTCGCGCCCGGCAGGGCATAGCACGCAGGAGCCCAGGCCGCGGCGCTATGGTGGGGCCCTGAGCGCTGCCCAGCCAGGCGAGCCGACGCTCTTGTGCCATCGGCCGGCGCCCACAGGGGCCGTAAGCCTATGTGACAAGGCTGTGATACACAGCAGGGACATAGGACAGCAAATGGGGCGACGCAATACCCGTATGATGTACCGGTATACACGTCCCTCTGTGCACCTCCCTCTCACCCTGCATCACTGCCGCCGTCGCTCGGTAAACCCGTCACGAGCCCCGGGGCGTGCGACCGGGCGCAGGCCGGCTGCCGGCGTCATAGTACGGGAAACATATGTGACATGTCAGCTGCTATGCACCAGAGGGTCCAGGGCATGTGGTTGTGGGCGCGCAGCAGGAGCGCAGCTGCCTTTGTGGGCGTGTGTGGGCGTGCCCGCGCGCGCTTGCCCGCTGCGGGGCAGCTAGCTCAAGTGCCCCGGAGGCTGTGCGGCGCGCCTGCCCCGCCCCGCTATGTCAAGATACACTAGTTGGCATGCAAACACGGCACTCAGCCCGACATTGCTAGCGGTGCCCTGACCACACGGTGGCCGGGCGCCCGGCAGCCCCTCCCAGCGCAGTGCCCATAGACGGGCCCAGCGCCTGTGTGGCGGCCCCACAAATGCCCCAACCTGCTTGGACTAGGCTTTTGACCATAGAAGCATGCCCACAGCATACTGGCTGGGCAGGGCGCACAACGCTGGTTCGCGTGTGGGCATGTCGGCATGTTTGGCGGGTCCGCATCTCGGAATGAGTCGGCCTACCCCGACTCCAAGGTATCTTGTTTGCGGTCTTTTACTTGACCGCATATGCTGATAGGGATATGGAGGAACCGACGCCAGGAAAGTGGCGACTTTTAGCCCGACCTTGCGTGGCTCGCGCGAGGGTCGGTCGCGCTGGAAAGGCGAAAACAATTCATTGCACCAGCCCCGAGGCCCCTTGCCCCACACGCAACATAGATACGTATTATATATGTAATATGAAATACTTGCACAGGCAAGCAGCCGCATGGCGCAGGTGTGCCACGCCGTGCCGTCACCGGCGACCCTCGCCGCGCCACCTCGGGGCTACCGGGGCCGGCCCGGCCCCTCCGCCGCTTGCACAGTCGGCCCTGGGGCTCCCAGCTAGCTTGTACTATGAGACCAGCAGCCGCCACTGCAGTCGCGCCCGGCAGGGCATAGCACGCAGGAGCCCAGGCCGCGGCGCCATGGTGGGGCCCTGAGCGCTGCCCAGCCAGGCGAGCCGACGCTCTTGTGCCATCGGCCGGCGCCCACAGGGGCCGTAAGCCTATGTGACAAGGCTGTGATACACAGCAGGGACATAGGACAGCAAATGGGGCGACGCAAAGCCCGTATGATATATACACGTCCCTCTGTGCACCTCCCTCTCACCCTGCATCACCGCCGCCGTCGCTCGGTAAACCCGTCACGAGCCCCGGGGCGTGCGACCGGGCGCAGGCCGGCTGCCGGCGTCATAGTACGGGAAACATATGTGACATGTCAGCTGCTATGCACCAGAGGGTCCAGGGCATGTGGTTGTGGGCGCGCAGCAGGAGCGCAGCTGCCTTTGTGGGCGTGTGTGGGCGTGCCCGCGCGCGCTTGCCCGCTGCGGGGCAGCTAGCTCAAGTGCCCCGGAGGCTGTGCGGCGCGCCTGCCCCGCCCCGCTATGTCAAGCTACACTAGTTGGCATGCAAACACGGCTCTCAGCCCGACATTGCTAGCGGTGCCCTGACCACACGGTGGCCGGGCGCCCGGCAGCCCCTCCCAGCGCAGTGCCCATAGACGGGCCCAGCGCCTGTGTGGTGGCCCCACAAATGCCCCAACCTGCTTGGACTAGGCTTTTGACCATAGAAGCATGCCCACAGCATACTGGCTGGGCAGGGCGCACAACGCTGGTTCGCGTGTGGGCATGTCGGCATGTTTGGCGGGTCCGCATCTCGGAATGAGTCGGCCTACCCCGACTCCAAGGTATCTTGTTTGCGGTCTTTTACTTGACCGCATATGCTGATAGGGATATGGAGGAACCGACGCCAGGAAAGTGGCGACTTTTAGCCCGGCCTTGCGTGGCTCGCGCGAGGGTCCGTCGCGCTGGAAAGGCGAAAACAATTCATTGCACCAGCCCCGAGGCCCCTTGCCCCACACGCAACATAGATACGTATTATATATGTAATATGAAATACTTGCACAGGCAAGCAGCCGCATGGCGCAGGTGTGCCACGCCGTGCCGTCACCGGCGACCCTCGCCGCGCCACCTCGGGGCTACCGGGGCCGGCCCGGCCCCTCCGCCGCTTGCACAGTCGGCCCTGGGGCTCCCAGCTAGCTTGTACTATGAGACCAGCAGCCGCCACTGCAGTCGCGCCCGGCAGGGCATAGCACGCAGGAGCCCAGGCCGCGGCGCCATGGTGGGGCCCTGAGCGCTGCCCAGCCAGGCGAGCCGACGCTCTTGTGCCATCGGCCGGCGCCCACAGGGGCCGTAAGCCTATGTGACAAGGCTGTGATACACAGCAGGGACATAGGACAGCAAATGGGGCGACGCAAAGCCCGTATGATATATACACGTCCCTCTGTGCACCTCCCTCTCACCCTGCATCACCGCCGCCGTCGCTCGGTAAACCCGTCACGAGCCCCGGGGCGTGCGACCGGGCGCAGGCCGGCTGCCGGCGTCATAGTACGGGAAACATATGTGACATGTCAGCTGCTATGCACAAGAGGGTCCAGGGCATGTGGTTGTGGGCGCGCAGCAGGAGCGCAGCTGCCTTTGTGGGCGTGTGTGGGCGTGCCCGCGCGCGCTTGCCCGCTGCGGGGCAGCTAGCTCAAGTGCCCCGGAGGCTGTGCGGCGCGCCTGCCCCGCCCCGCTATGTCAAGCTACACTAGTTGGCATGCAAACACGGCACTCAGCCCGACATTGCTAGCGGTGCCCTGACCACACGGTGGCCGGGCGCCCGGCAGCCCCTCCCAGCGCAGTGCCCATAGACGGGCCCAGCGCCTGTGTGGCGGCCCCACAAATGCCCCAACCTGCTTGGACTAGGCTTTTGACCATAGAAGCATGCCCACAGCATACTGGCTGGGCAGGGCGCACAACGCTGGTTCGCGTGTGGGCATGTCGGCATGTTTGGCGGGTCCGCATCTCGGAATGAGTCGGCCTACCCCGACTCCAAGGTATCTTGTTTGCGGTCTTTTACTTGACCGCATATGCTGATAGGGATATGGAGGAACCGACGCCAGGAAAGTGGCGACTTTTAGCCCGACCTTGCGTGGCTCGCGCGAGGGTCCGTCGCGCTGGAAAGGCGAAAACAATTCATTGCACCAGCCCCGAGGCCCCTTGCCCCACACGCAACATAGATACGTATTATGTATGTAATATGAAATACTTGCACAGGCAAGCAGCCGCATGGCGCAGGTGTGCCACGCCGTGCCGTCACCGGCGACCCTCGCCGCGCCACCTCGGGGCTACCGGGGCCGGCCCGGCCCCTCCGCCGCTTGCACAGTCGGCCCTGGGGCTCCCAGCTAGCTTGTACTATGAGACCAGCAGCCGCCACTGCAGTCGCGCCCGGCAGGGCATAGCACGCAGGAGCCCAGGCCGCGGCGCCATGGTGGGGCCCTGAGCGCTGCCCAGCCAGGCGAGCCGACGCTCTTGTGCCATCGGCCGGCGCCCACAGGGGCCGTAAGCCTATGTGACAAGGCTGTGATACACAGCAGGGACATAAGACAGCAAATGGGGCGACGCAAAGCCCGTATGATGTACCGGTATACACGTCCCTCTGTGCACCTCCCTCTCACCCTGCATCACCGCCGCCGTCGCTCGGTAAACCCGTCACGAGCCCCTGGGCGTGCGACCGGGCGCAGGCCGGCTGCCGGCGTCATAGTACGGGAAACATATGTGACATGTCAGCTGCTATGCACCAGAGGGTCCAGGGCATGTGGTTGTGGGCGCGCAGCAGGAGCGCAGCTGCCTTTGTGGGCGTGTGTGGGCGTGCCCGCGCGCGCTTGCCCGCTGCGGGGCAGCTAGCTCAAGTGCCCCGGAGGCTGTGCGGCGCGCCTGCCCCGCCCCGCTATGTCAAGCTACACTAGTTGGCATGCAAACACGGCACTCAGCCCGACATTGCTAGCGGTGCCCTGACCACACGGTGGCCGGGCGCCCGGCAGCCCCTCCCAGCGCAGTGCCCATAGACGGGCCCAGCGCCTGTGTGGCGGCCCCACAAATGCCCCAACCTGCTTGGACTAGGCTTTTGACCATAGAAGCATGCCCACAGCATACTGGCTGGGCAGGGCGCACAACGCTGGTTCGCGTGTGGGCATGTCGGCATGTTTGGCGGGTCCGCATCTCGGAATGAGTCGGCCTACCCCGACTCCAAGGTATCTTGTTTGCGGTCTTTTACTTGACCGCATATGCTGATAGGGATATGGAGGAACCGACGCCAGGAAAGTGGCGACTTTTAGCCCGGCCTTGCGTGGCTCGCGCGAGGGTCCGTCGCGCTGGAAAGGCGAAAACAATTCATTGCACCAGCCCCGAGGCCCCTTGCCCCACACGCAACATAGATACGTATTATATATGTAATATGAAATACTTGCACAGGCAAGCAGCCGCATGGCGCAGGTGTGCCACGCCGTGCCGTCACCGGCGACCCTCGCCGCGCCACCTCGGGGCTACCGGGGCCCGCCCGGCCCCTCCGCCGCTTGCACAGTCGGCGCCTGGACTCTCAGCTAGCTTGTACTATGAGACCAGCAGCCGCCACTGCAGTCGCGCCCGGCAGGGCATAGCACGCAGGAGCCCAGGCCGCGGCGCCATGGTGGGGCCCTGAGCGCTGCCCAGCCAGGCGAGCCGACGCTCTTGTGCCATCGGCCGGCGCCCACAGGGGCCGTAAGCCTATGTGACAAGGCTGTGATACACAGCAGGGACATAGGACAGCAAATGGGGCGACGCAAAGCCCGTATGATATATACACGTCCCTCTGTGCACCTCCCTCTCACCCTGCATCACCGCCGCCGTCGCTCGGTAAACCCGTCACGAGCCCCGGGGCGTGCGACCGGGCGCAGGCCGGCTGCCGGCGTCATAGTACGGGAAACATATGTGACATGTCAGCTGCTATGCACAAGAGGGTCCAGGGCATGTGGTTGTGGGCGCGCAGCAGGAGCGCAGCTGCCTTTGTGGGCGTGTGTGGGCGTGCCCGCGCGCGCTTGCCCGCTGCGGGGCAGCTAGCTCAAGTGCCCCGGAGGCTGTGCGGCGCGCCTGCCCCGCCCCGCTATGTCAAGCTACACTAGTTGGCATGCAAACACGGCTCTCAGCCCGACATTGCTAGCGGTGCCCTGACCACACGGTGGCCGGGCGCCCGGCAGCCCCTCCCAGCGCAGTGCCCATAGACGGGCCCAGCGCCTGTGTGGCGGCCCCACAAATGCCCCAACATGCTTGGACTAGGCTTTTGACCATAGAAGCATGCCCACAGCATACTGGCTGGGCAGGGCGCACAACGCTGGTTCGCGTGTGGGCATGTCGGCATGTTTGGCGGGTCCGCATCTCGGAATGAGTCGGCCTACCCCGACTCCAAGGTATCTTGTTTGCGGTCTTTTACTTGACCGCATATGCTGATAGGGATATGGAGGAACCGACGCCAGGAAAGTGGCGACTTTTAGCCCGGCCTTGCGTGGCTCGCGCGAGGGTCCGTCGCGCTGGAAAGGCGAAAACAATTCATTGCACCAGCCCCGAGGCCCCTTGCCCCACACGCAACATAGATACGTATTATGTATGTAATATGAAATACTTGCACAGGCAAGCAGCCGCATGGCGCAGGTGTGCCACGCCGTGCCGTCACCGGCGACCCTCGCCGCGCCACCTCGGGGCTACCGGGGCCGGCCCGGCCCCTCCGCCGCTTGCACAGTCGGCCCTGGGGCTCCCAGCTAGCTTGTACTATGAGACCAGCAGCCGCCACTGCAGTCGCGCCCGGCAGGGCATAGCACGCAGGAGCCCAGGCCGCGGCGCCATGGTGGGGCCCTGAGCGCTGCCCAGCCAGGCGAGCCGACGCTCTTGTGCCATCGGCCGGCGCCCACAGGGGCCGTAAGCCTATGTGACAAGGCTGTGATACACAGCAGGGACATAAGACAGCAAATGGGGCGACGCAAAGCCCGTATGATATATACACGTCCCTCTGTGCACCTCCCTCTCACCCTGCATCACCGCCGCCGTCGCTCGGTAAACCCGTCACGAGCCCCGGGGCGTGCGACCGGGCGCAGGCCGGCTGCCGGCGTCATAGTACGGGAAACATATGTGACATGTCAGCTGCTATGCACAAGAGGGTCCAGGGCATGTGGTTGTGGGCGCGCAGCAGGAGTGCAGCTGCCTTTGTGGGCGTGTGTGGGCGTGCCCGCGCGCGCTTGCCCGCTGCGGGGCAGCATGTGTAGCGTAGCACGAGTGCCCCGGAGGCTGTGCGGCGCGCCTGCCCCGCCCCGCTATGTCAAGCTACACTAGTTGGCATGCAAACACGGCACTCAGCCCGACATTGCTAGCGGTGCCCTGACCACACGGTGGCCGGGCGCCCGGCAGCCCCTCCCAGCGCAGTGCCCATAGACGGGCCCAGCGCCTGTGTGGCGGCCCCACAAATGCCCCAACATGCTTGGACTAGGCTTTTGACCATAGAAGCATGCCCACAGCATACTGGCTGGGCAGGGCGCACAACGCTGGTTCGCGTGTGGGCATGTCGGCATGTTTGGCGGGTCCGCATCTCGGAATGAGTCGGCCTACCCCGACTCCAAGGTATCTTGTTTGCGGTCTTTTACTTGACCGCATATGCTGATAGGGATATGGAGGAACCGACGCCAGGAAAGTGGCGACTTTTAGCCCGGCCTTGCGTGGCTCGCGCGAGGGTCCGTCGCGCTGGAAAGGCGAAAACAATTCATTGCACCAGCCCCGAGGCCCCTTGCCCCACACGCAACATAGATACGTATTATATATGTAATATGAAATACTTGCACAGGCAAGCAGCCGCATGGCGCAGAAGTGCCACGCCGTGCCGTCACCGGCGACCCTCGCCGCGCCACCTCGGGGCTACCGGGGCCCGCCCGGCCCCTCCGCCGCTTGCACAGTCGGCGCCTGGACTCTCAGCTAGCTTGTACTATGAGACCAGCAGCCGCCACTGCAGTCGCGCCCGGCAGGGCATAGCACGCAGGAGCCCAGGCCGCGGCGCCATGGTGGGGCCCTGAGCGCTGCCCAGCCAGGCGAGCCGACGCTCTTGTGCCATCGGCCGGCGCCCACAGGGGCCGTAAGCCTATGTGACAAGGCTGTGATACACAGCAGGGACATAAGACAGCAAATGGGGCGACGCAAAGCCCGTATGATATATACACGTCCCTCTGTGCACCTCCCTCTCACCCTGCATCACCGCCGCCGTCGCTCGGTAAACCCGTCACGAGCCCCGGGGCGTGCGACCGGGCGCAGGCCGGCTGCCGGCGTCATAGTACGGGAAACATATGTGACATGTCAGCTGCTATGCACAAGAGGGTCCAGGGCATGTGGTTGTGGGCGCGCAGCAGGAGTGCAGCTGCCTTTGTGGGCGTGTGTGGGCGTGCCCGCGCGCGCTTGCCCGCTGCGGGGCAGCATGTGTAGCGTAGCACAAGTGCCCCGGAGGCTGTGCGGCGCGCCTGCCCCGCCCCGCTATGTCAAGCTACACTAGTTGGCATGCAAACACGGCACTCAGCCCGACATTGCTAGCGGTGCCCTGACCACACGGTGGCCGGGCGCCCAGGCCCCCGCGCACGCCGCACATGCTGGAAACGGGCCCGGCACCCGCGCGCGCATCTGCCCCACGAATGTCCGGGCGTGCTTTCCCACCTATTGTGGCCCTACGAGCGTGCTAAGAGCATGCTGGCTGCGCACGGCGCACATCGTGGGCGCGGGTGTGGGCTTGATGACATGTTCTACCTTTCCGGTCTTTTCAATCTCATGGACATACACTTGGTGTGCAACTGCATGCGTGCTACTGAAGATATTGCTTCGCGTTACTTACGTACGCTTGTCACGAAATAATGGTTGCTGTGCAGGCACCTATGCACACATGCTCGGTTGGGTTGGGCCCAGAAGGCCAGAACCCACACCGGCCAAGTTGACCTGGACGTGCACCTGCACTACTCAGCAGCTTCTCCCCTACGGCCCCACGTGACTGGCCGTGACTTGCCCGCTCGTGCACTAGCCACGATGCATCTGTATGCAAGACGTAACCCACACGCTGAGGCCATCAGCTCTTCGTAAACTTCCATGACATCCACACACGGAGCGGTGACCGCGGTGCGGCAAGCAACGACTTACAGCCTGCTCGGCCAGCGCTGGGCAACCCAGCCAGAGCCTCCCCACAAACCCATCAGCCCGCCTGCATTGCCCCCACCAAACACATTCAACGCAAGCACCTCCTCCACCCTGCCACTGCCATGCCACTCCTATTATACCTTCAAATAGCCGCTTCATTCCTTCACCGCAGCAGCAAAATGTAGAGCCCTGCCATCTCGCGTAATATCTACTTTGCTATCTTCCTGTCACCGCGTCAGACCTCGCAATAACCGCCAAAGCCCTGCACCCCCGTGCTTAACGTCCACCCGCCCGCCGTCTCCGTCTGCAGCAGCCGGTGCCTCCGCCGCTACTGCCTCAGCATCGGCCTCCACCTCCGCCGCCTGCGCCTCGCTCGGCCTCTGCTGCTGCTCCGCTACCGAGGCCACCATTAACCCTTCCGACCCGCTGACCACCTCGCCAGTGGTCCTGACCTCCACTGCAGCAGGCTGCGCATCCGCCATCACCCCCTCCTCACTGGCAGCACCAGCACCAACACCGCTAGCATCTGCAGCACTGCTGTCCCCGCAACGTGCACCGCCGCCGCGAGCCTCCTCATACTCCTCACTTGCCAGATGATCCTCATTCTCATGACTGCCGAACAGCACCTTCGCCACTGCCGCACCACCGCTCATCCGCCTCAGGGCTGCGACCAGCTGCCACACCTGCTCGCGCCAGTCCGGGCCGCGGTCCAGCAGCAGGTGCTCCCCAGCCTCCAGGCGCCGGGTGGCGACCAGCAGCGGCACCACCGCATCGCCCGGCGCCAACTGCACGCCCACCACCTGCAACAGGCATATGTATGCACATGTACGCACGCGTGGTTTCAACAGGGGCAGCAGACCATGAAGCGAACATCAATGCGTGAATGCCCCACCGACTACCATCGGCAGCTGGCGGTCTGAGGAGGAGGTTGTGTCGGACGGGGGTCGGGCCAGCCCCCGAGTCAAGCAAACCGGACCAGGCTTTCGGATGGGCGCCCCCTATCCCGTACTCCGCCCGTTCCGGCGCTCTCCCTAGCCAACCCGGTGCTCGCCCCGACCCATCCCATGATTCCAGTGCTACTTCCGTCCATCCTCTGCACCTTGCACCCGCCTCGATCATTGTCCAGATGCCGCTGCTATACGTACGGTCATCCCCATGCCGAACTTACCATGCAGTTGGCTTCCGCACCGCTGACACCGCCGCCGCCAGTACCGCCAGCTGCCGCCGTCGTCAATTCTGCCACCCAGGCGGGTCTGAAGGCAGGGTCATTGACCAGCCCCACCACACCGCCACCGTAGCAGCCATCCGGCGACATGAGCACGAGGTGCAGTTGGGAGGTGCCGCCGGCGGCTGAGGCGCTGCTGCTGCTGCTGCTGCCGCTGTTGTCGCCTGCAAGCCACACAACACAATAATAACGACTTGGACAATACCCCCGACCATGAACGAAGAATGCGCAACATGCGCCTGCTGCTGCCATGCATGTCTTACCGCCGGCGTTGCGCAGCGGTGACCAGGTGTAAGGCCATGTGTGCACAGTCCCCAGCAGCGCCCACGCCGCCTCTAACGCCGCCGCCAGCTCCAGGCTATCTACCGAAGCATCAGCATCCGTAGCAGCCCCATCTGCAGCAGCAGCAGCAGCTCTTGGCTGGCAGCGCCGGCGCAGCTCCTGGCGCAGCTCCGGCCGCAGCGCCCCGGTCGCCAAGCCGTTCAGCAGTCCCGACTGCAAGCTAGCCGCCAACACGACGCGTCCGCCCACAAACGCCAGCAGATCGCCAGCCTCCAGAGGCCGCGCCGCAGCCACGCTCCACCACGCTGCCTCGTCGTCAAGCAGGCCCCGACCGCGGGCACCACCACGGCTGCTGGCTGCGGCGCCAATCCCCGCGGCCGCTGGCTGCTGACGGCTGCTCGGCGGCGGCCGCTGCAGCTTCACCAGGCACAGCCGTGCGGACGCTGACGGGTCGTGCAGGAGTAGCGGCTGTAAGCTTGGGAACGACGCCACAGCCTCACAGCTAGCGCTGCCACTGCCGCCTCCATTGCTGCCGCTGCCGCTGCCGCTGCCGCTGCCGCTGCTGCCGCTGCCGCTGCCGCTGCCGCTGCCGCTGCCGCTGCCGCTGCTGCTGCCGGCTGCAGCCGTGCTCTGCCGCGTCTGGGCCGCCTTGGCCAGCAGGACCCAGCACGTCGCCCGCGACTGCAGCCGCCGCATGTTATCAGCTGCTGCCGAGTTGCTGCTGCTGATGGTGGGCTGCAGCATCAGGACGCGGATACCACTCTGCCACTGCGCAACTCCGCTCTCCTCTCCGCCAGGCGAACCGGCAATCGCCTGGTGCAGCTGCACCGCAGAGACGTGCGGGTCAAAGGTGATGCTGCTGGTCTTGCCGCCCAGTTGCAGGCCCGATTTGTGCGTGGCAGCCGCAGTGGGCAGCTGGGTAATGCTGCCGGCGAGGCTGCAGCTCGCATTGCCACGACTGGGTGGCACCACCAGAATCACACGGCCGGGCCCCTCCGGGTGCAGGGCCAGGCGGTCTCCAGGCTGCAGGCCCAGCGCTTGCAGGGCCTCAGCCTGGCAGCACAGGACCGGCCCCGAGCTGTCGTCACCCGCACCCCTTGCGTCCGGGCCCGCAGCAAGCAGCCACATGGGCACACGCGGCCACTGCACGGCGAATGACGGCTCGCCGGATGCAGCTGCGGTGCTGGGCACTAGTTGGGGCAGGCGCACCTCCACTGCCTGCCGCCGCCACCGCCGCTGCTGCTGCTTCATGCAGTCGAGCGCCAGTCCCCAGGCCTGCATCAAGGCTTCCAACTGCAACGGCTCCTCAGCGACCAGCTGCAGCAGCCCACCCGCATCCGCGCCCTCCACTGGGCTGCCCACGATGAACAGCGCCAGCAGGGGAGGCGAGGCCAGCGGTGGCGGGGTGGCGGCGACGCGGGCCCTGGTAGTGCTGTGGCCGCTGGCCGAGGCACTGCTGCTGGCGGTGCTGCTGCTGGCGGCACTGCTGCTGGCGGCAGCGGCGGTCAACACCTCCGGCGGGTGGGGCTTGGCAGCCACTGCAGGGGCTCCAGCAGCCGCCAATGCCGTTGTGGCCTGGGTCGGTGCCGCCACCAGCACCGCCAGGCTCTGTGCCGGCAGCACCAGGAGCCGGCCTTGTGGGGGCAGCTCCGGCAGCATGGCGGCCGGCAGGCCCCGAAGCAGGGCCCCGCCGGCGCCACCGGCACCATCACCGCCAGCCTGCCGTTGCCACGTCACGGGGCAGGGGGTTGACTGCATGTTCACGGGCTGGCGTGATTGGGGCACTGGCTGCACCTGCACGAGTAACAGCGTCATCCGCTGCTGGTCTGCCGGCTCCTGCACACCCGCTGCGCCGCCGCCGCCGGCCCCCATGTCGGTCAGCAGCGAGGGCAAGGTCACCTCCAGCAATACCTCACTGCTGCCGCCTGCCTGCTGCTGCTGGCTGATGGAGTATGCGGCTGTGAAGGCCGGCGGCGGCGGTGTTGAGGCGCGCGCAGCCGCCGCGGCGGCCGCCGCGGCACGCACACCGGCAGCGGCACCTCCGGCGCCCCCTAGCGCTCCTCCTGCTTTGAGCTCTCCAGTGGGCTTGCAGGCGGCGATGACCATGAGGGGACCGCCGGGCTGCAGCGCCAGCAGTCCCAAGCTGTCTTCCACTTCCAGGCCCAGCACGTCGGCGTCGTCGCTGCGGCGGAGGCGCTTGAGCACGTAGCAGTCTTGGCTGTCGAACACCAGCCGCAGCTGCACCGGGGCCCAGCCGCTTAACCCGTCATGCAGCCACAGGTCGACAATGGGATACGGCGTCTTCTCGTTGTACGCCTGGGTGGCGGCGGGCATCTGTGTTGGGCATGCCTCATTCCAGTCCATTTTGGCAGATCGAAGTCGTATTCCCTTCCCCAGCCTCAGAGGATACACACGGATACCGCCGGGCGACATGTTCTGTGCGTGTGTGGGACCGAGTTGGAACGGTGGATGCGTGACGTGACGTGACGAGTGTGGACTGTGGACCGACCACTGATGAGCCACAGGGGAGCGAAGCAATCATCGAGCCATTTGGAACCGTGTGCCCCTCAAGTCCAATCAACGTCACGACCGCGGGAGCACAAGGCAGGCAAGTAAGCTGGCAGTCAATCTAGCTGGTCCGGCGGTGTGCACGCACCTCATGCTGTTCTGGCGCTGAGCCCCCCGTCGTAGCCCGAGGCACAGCAACTGCCCGTAGTGGCACAGCGTGGCGAGTAACGCAACAGGGCCGCGCCTGGCCAATGAGGCACCCCTTCGGGAGGCACCTCAGCCGGCTCGAGTGAAGCATGGTGGTAGAAGTAGATATGCAGAAGCAACCCAATGGTTCTTAAGGGGAGGCGGACCCTTAGTCCCGGCGTCAGATGCCCCGCGGATGTCGCGACCGTTGGAACACTCTGCGTCAAGCTAAGCGCTAATCCAGACATGTGCATCGAGCATTTGTATGTACTGTGCACGAACCATTAGCTGTGACTCGCACGACTGGAGAGCGCGGCTTGTCAAAGGCGTGACCTTGTCAAAGGCGATGTCACACAATGCAGCCCAATTGGGATTTGCAAATAAATACCGTGTATTCAGATGGAAGTTTATGCATCACCGATGTGCATGAGCCTGGCCGTAGCTCTCGACATGACCGTTATGGAAAACGTGCCACACCGCGACCTTTCATGGCGACGCGACCAGTGCACGAACCCATGAACCCACCAACCCCGACCCTCGCCCGTGCCCATGTTCTGTATTGCGCACTAGCGGACCGCCTAGCGATCCATGGGGCGTGCCCCGCAAGCAGCATGTAATAACACAATCTCGTGTTAAGAATGCGGATGTTACAGAGGGGTGTTAAGGGGAGGGTCGACGGCAGGAGAGGACAAAGGGAATGCTATGTAGCCGCAGCCGTGGTGCTGACCCTTGAAGTATGGCCTAGGAGACTGCTGCGCGGCACCGCGGCTATGCTTCATGTGTACACGTACGGTCTTTAGGTATCGAATAGCAGTTTTGGTGCGGCAGCATGGCTAGTCAGGGTTGCACTGTACGAGGTACGCGTACTACGCATTGTACGCGTACCACGTATCTTCAAAATATAGTACGCTTAGTACGCTTATCTTTAAAGTAAAATACGTTGGAGAACACGTTGTGCAGGGGGGGGCAGCAGGGGATGGGGGGCGGGGCCGTGCCTGTGGGACGCCGTGCCTTGCAAACATAGGCTGCGACAAGCGAGCCTGAAGCTGTATCGGCACGTGTTAAGGCACTCCCATGCATCACAGCTCATTAAAGAGGATGAGGGTAGTGAGAACGGCAAAGACTTGCATCTAAACTTGCACCGTACATTGCATGGGCTCAGCGTGCGTGATAATACTACGCGTATTCTGTTGCGTACTGTGCAGCCCTGTGGCTAGTTGAAGGTGGAGGGCCAGCCGTTGAGGGCAGTGCTAGATGCACGATCAACATTTAGGTCAGTCTTCATCAATGCGACTTCCATGACCAGGGGTGACTTGCTTGAGTAGGAGTCGGGTGAGTGCGCTGTCTGTGCAGCCGCTGCGGTGAAGGGTGAAGAGCCGGCGTTTTGCTTGTGCCCTGCACGTACGGTACAGTGGATGTTATGATAATAATCGTGTATGTGCTTGGGCCCAGGTCGTGGGCCAAGGTGTTGTTGTAATGATACCTGCGATGCCTGCTGCTGCCCGGTCTGCTGGACAGTGGCAGTCCGCTGACGAGGGTGGGCTGTAATGAGCAGTTATACAGGGCTGCCCCCTAACAGCGAAGAGCGCGGATACAGTGTACGGCAAAACCATGCTCTCAGCGTTCACTCAGCCCCCACGTACGCGGGCATGGACGGGTGTATGACTGGTCGGGCACATGTCCACCCCTTTCGCGGTGAGCCGTACACAAACAACCCGCTCCCCTGCCTTGGCTGAAGAGCCAGGACGCGGGACGACACCGCTAGCACACCCCACATAGTCCGTATCCGTGTTGGCCTGAATCACACAACCTTTGTGGTCCAAGTTAACCTAATCTGGTAGCACCCCGCGTACCGGTACCCCGCTAACTTAGATATGCGTAAAGACATATCATTGTACGCGCCTCGCTCTTGCAGCGGGCCGCGTGTACGAGTGCGTTACGACCCCATATGCATAGCGCTCACGCTAATACCCCAAGCAGTGCAGCGCATCTGCAACAGCGCATTCAGCTCACCCTTCTCCCCCCTAGTACTTGTCCCACTCGTCCAGGCTCCACACCAAACGCGCACCAACCACCTTGAATAAAGTGCGTCACATGTCATGTACCACTAGCCTCGGCAGCCTCACACGTAACCAAGTGCGAAGCCCCGCCCAACTGCCTTTTCCATCAGGTCACGCATTTTACAGCATCCGCGCTCCATACTCACGAGCCGCCGCCCCCGCCGCCTGCCGCTGTGTGCGCCTGCATGATGCCCTGCCCCTGCCCGCCGCCCCCCGTGGCCACGCCGGCACCCGCCCCGCCGCCCGCTCCACCCGCCGAGTCGAACAGCATCTCCATGGCGCTGCCCAGCTGCGCCAGCATGTCACTGGCCACCATGGCGCGCTTGCGGGAGGCGAAGGCGTAGGCGGCGGCGGTGCGGGTCACCAGGCAGGCGCCGTAGGAGGCCAGCACCATGGGGTTGATCTCGGGCAGTATGACCACCTCCACCTCGGCGCTCTGCCGCGCGCTGTCTAGGAAGGCCAGCGTCCAGGCGATGAAGGTGGCGATGGTGCCGGCCAGGATGTCGCCCTGGCTGCCGCAGCGCTTGGCGCCTGGCGGGGAAGGAGGGCGGATGGGGGGGAGGGGTTGTTTGCACCATTCAGGGGCACATGCGAGGGGCCAGGGACAGGGGGCACGGTGGGCAGGGTGAGCGGCAGCAAGGTCGGCCCGTGCAGAATGCTACTGGCCAACAGGGATGACGAAACCAGAGCTGCAGTGTCGGTCAGGTGAGAAGACGGCGGGGAAGCCCCAAGCGCCCCCTGTGACCCCCTGTGCTGCCGTACGGGTTCCCCTGCCGCTGGCCTGCCGCTGCCCACCTCCGCTGGCGTTACAGATCATGGTGACCTTGCCGTCGCATATGGCGTCCACCGGGCCCTTGGACACCAGCGTGGGCCCCCGCAGGTGCGCCGTCACCTCCACCAGCTTGCTGCTGCGGTCGTTGTTGGGGCCGTGCAGGCTGACGCCCAGTGTGGAGGCCAGCCGCCGGAACTCGTTCAGGTTGGGCGTCAGCACGCAGTTGGTGTAGCCTGGGCCGGGCGGGGGCGTGGCGGAGGTGAGGGCCGCGTGGGTGGCAAAATAATCGAGATTGGCCTCGCCTGGAATGCCGGTCTCCCCTTGCATGCACGCTCGAGCCAGCCAGTCCAGCTGCCCAACCGCCCTCCCTGAATGTGCGTGCTCCTGTTTGTTGCCGCTGTGCAGCGAAGGAGCTTGTGGCAGCTGCCCAACAGCCCGCCCTTGAACTCCCCCCCCCTGCCGCCTGCCGCCGCCTCACCCGCCACTAGGTCCGGCTCCCTGGCCACCAGGAAGAGCCCGTCGCCATCCAGCACCAGCGGGATCTTGCAGGCCCGAGCCCTGAGGATCACACTGCGCGCAATGTCCAGCAGCAGCGGGTCGCGGCCCAGACCCGGGCCCACCACCAGGCAGTCCAGGCGGTTGAACCAGCCCTCCACCTCCGCCGTGGCCTCCGCCACATGCGCCGCAGCGGCCGCAGCCTGTGCGGCGGCGGCGTCCTGCTGGGCGTCGCCCGTGGACCCGCATGCCGGCGGAGAAGCCTGTAACGGCGAAGGAAGAGAAAGGGGGTAATGTATACACCGAGACCCAAATCGGGGTTACATTCATGATTAGCCAAGGCAACGGCAGACGGTAGGCAATCTTGGGGGAACAGCAATCGTTACCGACGATGTCGACCAGCTCCCGGCAACAGCTCCAGCCCCAGCTCCAGCACGTAGACCCTCCGAAAGTGTATGCCCTATGCTGCTGCATAGCGGTCCTGACCATGGCCGGTCTAGCGGCAACCTAAGTTTGCGGCGGCACGGCAATACTACTACTCACGACCTCGGGACGCTCGCGGCCCTGAACAAATTTCCTACAGACCTCCATCAGGGCCCGGGCATTGTACATACCAGCCCAAACTATAGCAAACCAAGCCAAACTAGCGGAGCGCAGGCATACGCGGCATATGCAAGCGATAATATGAAGCGGCCCCGGCAGCGCCAAGTGAGCACCCGCCTGCATCTGTGCAGCTGTGTATACCCGCTGTCCAGTGAAGGAGCTCGTGGCAGCTGCACAGAGGCTACGCTCGTGGCTGTACACACGTCCAGCCTCGCTCCCTCCACCGAAACCTCGCCCTTCCCTCGCTCCCATTCCGCAGTTCACCCGCCACCCGCCATTCAAGCGCCCGCTCGGTATGCCTACGACGTTGCAACAAGGGGACCGCTGGTGCCGGTCGCCTCGCCACCTCCACTGACACCTGCCCCATCCCACGCTTGCATTCTGTGCCAGCCATTCCCTTACTAAGCGCTCGCCCAACATGCATCCTCTGATGCAGGTTTGGGCCCGCATTTTGAGACCAGGCCCCAATCCTCCTCAACTCCCGCAGCCCCGCCCCCCTGCTTCGTTACTCGCCTGTTTCCCCAGCCCCGGTGTCATGCAGCGCCATACCGCGCCGTGCCTTCCCCTGCCCACACGCCCCAACACCCATACATGTACACACCCGCATTTGCTGCAGCAGGTCCGCCGTCTGCATGAAGTAGGGGTGCACCAGCAGGTCGGGGCTGTACTGCTTGATGACGGGCGCCGCCGACGTTGAGCAGAACACGTGCGACAAGTCTGCGCCCACCTGTGCCGGCACCATTATCATCAGTATCACCATTACCAGCAGTAGCAGCAGCAGCAGCAGCAGCAGCAGCAGGCGGGAGAAGACAGGCGGGCAGGCCGCGAGGTGGTGTCAGCGGTGCAACCGGGGCGGGTATCGCCAGGCCGGCATGTGTGCCAGGAACGTAACCCGCAGGTACAGGCGTAAGGGGCAGGGGCCCGTGGCGCAAACCCCTGCACCCGTTTCCCCTGAGAGGCCCTAGCTGGCTTAGCCCGCCCTGACAAGTCATGAAGGCACACTAGGGACTGAGCTGGCGCAGTTGAGGGGTCAACAGCCTCGCTGCACGTGCGTGGTGGGGGCTATCCGCTCAACCCACCGCCAGCGCTGCGAAGGCCGCGAAGTAAGGCGCCCCCGTGTACTCCGCGCAGCCGCCCAGCACCGCGATCTTCCCTGACTGGCCCTTGTAACGGTCATCTGCAGGGGGCCAGGAGAGGGCCTTGTGAGGCACTGGGCGAGTGGGCAGGATAACATGTTTAGGTCGGTGCTACCGTACGTGTTGCTGGCTGCAGTACCGTAACTACATCGCCACGGCAAAGGCTCCATGTCTCCTGCCGCTGATTTGTGCTGGTAGAGGTTACATGTGAGACGACAGTCGTGGACTAAGCCAGGGCCCCAAAACATTTGAGATACGCACGCACCACTCGAGGAGAGATCCCCGAATGACCCCCATGCTCCTCGCTTCCGGAGAGGGGTGGAACCCCAGGCCCGGCTCACCGCAAACGCTAGCGCTGCTCACCTAAGCCGTGGGTCGGCGTCATAAGACTACCTCTTGCGATTTTGGTGTAGCACAGTCACGAGGCCCCGCTGACACGGTCACCCCAGGCTCGGACCCTCGCCCCGTCTCTGAGTGAGTGGTCCGTCCCTCACTCACCCGTCAGCGCGGGCACAATCCGGCGGACCTCCGAGCGAATCTCATCGCTCATCATTGCATTGCCGTCATTTCGCTCGCCGCTGGCGCTAAGGTTGCGCGTTACTGTGCGCGAGCCAAGGCCCTGTGTAGCGCAATTCCAACGTGAAACAAGAAGTATGAATTGCAACAGCGCTTGATATGCTTACCGTGCGCGCCTCTTGCCCAGTGCGCGCGGCCATGGCTGCTGAAGAATCCTAGACGCTCAAGGCGAGGCTAAGAGTAAAGCCTTGACAGCATGTTGGATAATAAAAGGAACTTCGCTGATACTGGTTTATCGGTGACTGACCCTCTGCCAAGATAGCGCGTATGTGCTTGCCCTCGAGACTTGACAAAAGTGAACGCTTCTTGTGTAACTTAAAAGTGCATGCTGTGTATCAATGAGAAGGTCGCGGGTGCACTTCAAGTTGCAAGAAGCACTGCATGAACCCTCACAGACCATTGCCACGTGCCTTTGGACCAGAGGAGCCCCTTATTATTCCCCTCCCATGCCGTTAGTCCCTCTCGCCAGCTATCGCACTCCCGCAGGCACTTCCTCCGCCAACGAATCAACCACGGTGAAAGCAAACGTGTGCGTGGGTGACATGCTCCGATCCGGCTGCGGGGCAAATGGGTTGAATGGGTGCGCGGCCTTTGCCCTTCTGCAATCCCTTCTGCACCGTTCGTTGCTGGCTGGTGGGCGGACTTGCATGTACGGTCTGGTGACCCACACAGTCGCAGTCGCTACATAACTATGGCTGAGCAAAGACGACAGGAGGTGTATGAAGCCGAACGCGGCACCGTTCGGCAGCATCCACCTTCCGAGTGCTCCCATCGGGCTTATCGCATCGAGGCAGGAAGGCACCGCACAGAACGTAACACCTTGAAGCCACACGAATTACTTTCCCCAGCGTGCTCACCCCACTTGGATTTGCATAGGTTTCCCCCAAACACATGCGCTTACCCGCTCGCCTCCTGCTTACGCCTGCCGGTCTGCCCCATTGCCCGCAGCACGCACGCTCACCTAACTCGCAAGATGTCGGATCACACGTCCGTAGCACAGCGTCGCTTGCCCCCGACAATATGCACTCGTCAAAACAATCAGTTGTGAGCGTCAAGAAGTATACGTCATCTGAACCATACCAATTCTCTGCAAGCGTCAGTTCGAATGGCCCCAGCGCACATCTGTTACGCAGTCGCGCTGCAGGTAGCTGGTGCGGGGCGACCCGTGCACGTGTGCCTTCCCAGTCCTTCACTTGCTCGCCATACGGTAGTGCCCTCCCGCAATGTGCCTGTCTACTACCTCTGGCAAGACGCACGTCTACCCAAGCCTCTCGCTAACAGCCGTTACCGGCTGGTCATTTGGAGAGAGTTTATGTCGCTGGGCCCGCCAGTTGCCAGGTTACCCCCCAGAAGCAGCGCCTTGTCGGACGGCTCCGCCATGTCCATCTTCACCTCGCTACCGGCCGCGGCCACGCCCTCGGCGCCCTCTGCCTTGTTGTCCTCCGGATGCGCCAGCGCTGGCGCATCCGGGTCCAGCTTCGCCAGCTCCGCCAGAGCGTCTGCGTACTTGTCGACCAGCTCAAAGCGCTTCTCGTACTTGCTAGCCCAACCGTTTGCCAGGAACGCGTCGATGAACACTTGCATTACGTAGAACACAATGCAGGGGATGGCTACCAGACCCAGGTCACCCAGGCCCTGGGAGCCTGTAGCGACCTCTGCCTCCGTCTCGTTCTCCGTGTGATCCTCAGTAGCGCCCGACGGCAGGTAACTGATGATCACGGCAGCGGTGGGCAGCGACTTCTGCGCACACATGATAATGAAGGCCTTGCGCTCCGACTCGGGCATACGAAGGCGAAACAGGGGCGCCAGCCAGGCGATGACCATGGCCATGAGCAGGAAGAAGAAATGTTGGCCAATAGCGCCCATGATGGCGAAGACCACATCGTAGAACTTCTGCTTGAGGAGCTCGTGGCGTGAGTGGGAGAGCGTCTGCCACACGATCATGATGATCTGGAACTGGTTGAGAAGGTACAGCGGCACCTTATACGTGGTGGCGAACTGCAGCGCGGGCTTGAAGAACTCACGCACGGCCTTGCCCGCCACCAAGGGGATGATAATAGACACGCCCAGCTTGATGACCAGGTCCGCGGCATCCACCTGAATGTTCTTGATGGCGGAGGCCAGAATCATGGTCACCACCAGGGGGGAGATGAAGATGCCTATGATGTTGGTTGCCACGGTCATCATAAGAGCCAGGGCTGCATTGCCGTAGCCCTGAATCACCAGTGAAACGCCCGAGGACAGGGAGGTGGGAACACACGCGAAGATGGCCAGGCCGTAACCGAACTCCATAGGCTGGAAGTCCATGTTGATGAAGATGAAACCCGTCAAGCCGGTGATGAACAGGATGGTCACAATCGCCAGCAGCAGCGTCTTGTAACCCTTCAGGGCCTGCTTTAGCTCAGAAGTTTCGAGGGTAATGCCGAAAATGAAGAAGATGAGGGCCATGTTGATGGTGGTGATAATTTTCCACCCGTTGACCTGCATGCAAGCGCACCGAGTTAGATTTGGTCTGTAAAGGCAGTGGATTGCGCGATATCACCCGACCCACCTTGAGTTGGTACAACGCGTTGCCGGGTGCGGGGAAGAGCATCGCAAACAAGACCGCCACCAGAAAGCCTGCGATTATAATCAGCAGTACATATCATGGGCTGGTTGCTCCTCATCACGCGTGGAGTCGGCGGCGCTTACCGAGCGGCAGGAATTGTTTGACAAGGAATTTCTTCACCGGGTTGCCCGCGACCTCCACCATTTTTCCCGCTCCTCAAGGAGAGCTGGTGGACCACTCAAATTGTTCACACAGAAACCCGGGGGAGGCCTTACGACCCTCCGCCCGCAAGCACCCCGTCAACGCGCTGGCGCTCGGCGCTGATTGTCCGCTGCCAGCTGCAGGAATAACCGAGGCCCGGCGGTTAATGTCCTGGTCCTCGGGAGCGTATGGCAAAATATACTGGATGCAAGGACGGCCTACTACGCGTAGGTAAAGAAGGCTTGCGGGCTCACTGCGGACTTATGTTTAGTCTTTCCCAAAACGCGCAGCTTAAAAGTTATGGATATCGCAGCGATTGATTGTAGAAGGTTTGCTTTTGAATGCGTGCCAGCTGGAAAAGAGAAGCAGCGAGGAGCACATGGCCAGGCCGGCAGAAACTAGCGCCCATGCAGCGGCATGGATGACATGGCCGCACACGTTCGACCGCCGACCCAAAAGTGCACACCCCGCAACGTGAAGCTCCTATCAAAGTCGCATGCCTGGGTGCAGGTTCGGGTGCAGTCGCAACGTTAAGGAGCCGGCTGCGTGTCGGGTTCGTGCAGGCGGATGCTCGCGGGCAGGAGCACCCGCCTTCCCCGACACCCGGACTCCCTTGACCCCATGTATTGGCACAGTAAGCCAACCTTAGGCACCGTGTTAGCGTGCAACAATTATGGATGTGACATACAAGTAGAAACGGGGGTTCTTGCCTCCTTGGTAACTGGTATACCACCGCTGAACCACTGTCAGCCAACACCAGCCTACATCACCTGCTACTCCTCCTTCGCCTTCTTCTTCTTCTTCTTCTTCAGTTCTTCTTCTCCTCCTCCATCTCCTCCTACTTCTTCCTTCTCCTTGTTCTTCTTCTGGCGGCTCTTCTGGTTGGCTGCCGGCCCAGGCCGACCTTCCCTATGTTATCGTATGCATGAGTCCCAGCCGGTGCGAGGCCTGTCAGAGACCCACCGTCAAGTTACACACTGCTTTCCGGCCTTGGCACTGCATCGGGCAGGCGAGCACCTGGAGTCAAAGCTAAGCAGAAGCCCGGCAAAGCCCCACTGAACAGCAATACCATCCAGCCGAATCAGAAACATACACAACGTCACAATTCACCACCCTAGGCCACCCTCCACATGGCGAGGTCGGCAGGGGGAGCCAGCATGATCCGACAAGACCAGCACCTCCGGTCACTGGTCCTATGCGCAATGGAGGCATGGCCAGGGGGCCCTGAGTCCCAACCACGCGGATGGATGTCCATGCCCATATACGGTTGCAACCGCAACCAGGAGTCTGAAAGCTAGGTACCACTTGCATAATAATGGCGGACAGCACGTGGGCACGGTCATGGTCAGCCACTCGTTTTCGCATCACGCATGGCATTATGGCAACATGCTGACGTCCCCCAACCACATCCTGCAACGGCGGCGACACTCCAAATGGCGGGCGCACAATCCATAATACAAAACATTCAAACGCGTACAGGTTTCGGGTTTTTTAAGCATCACGGCCTGACACACGACTCCCACGCATTGCGCCTAGCGCCCCTAACACGCACGCACGCGCACACAACCCGCCAGTGCTGCGTCCTATGGTAAGTAGCAGTGACAGCACGCTCACCCCCTCTGTGCACACGCACACCGCGCCTTCCCATCACGGCCTGTCACACCCCCGTGCGTCGGCGGCCCGGTTTGAAGAGCGCCTGCGCTACCTCTTCGCCAGTGGGGCGGCAGGGCAGGCGGCGGGGCAGGCGGCGGGGCAAGCGGCGGGGCAGGCGGCGGGGCAGGCGGCGGGGCAAGCGGCGGGGCAGGCGGCGGGGCAGGCGGCGGGGCAGGCGGCGGGGCAAGCGGCGGGGCAGGCGGCGGGGCAGGCGGCGGGGCAGGCGGCGGGGCAAGCGGCGGGGCAGGCGGCGGGGCAGGCGGCGGGGCAGGCAGAGGCGGGGCCCCGGGGCGCGGTGCACGTGCTGTGGCACTACCACTTCTCCGCCTTCCGCCGAAAGCGCTGGGCTGCGTTCATCCAGCGCGACCGCGCGCTCCACCGCGTCGCCAAGCAGCTCACAGGCGGCAGGCCCAAGGAGGAGGTGGTGGTGGGGTGGGGTTCGTGGGCCTTCCAGGGAGGGAAGGGCGGCTCCCCCATCTCCGTCAGGGGCGGGCGCGCGCCGACGGGGCGGCTCATCAAGCTGCTCCGTGAGCGCTACGCCAAGCATGTGTTCATCATCGATGAATACAAGACCTCCAAGGTGGGTGGGTTGAGTGGGATTGCAATTGCTGGTGGGTGGGTGGGCCGCTGGGTTTATGCCTGGCTTTAGCGGAAGCCCTAGTGTGGCCCCCCTCCCTCCCACCCTCCCGACCATGCAGACCTGCTACAACTGCGGGTGTCAGGAGATGGCCATCAAGCGGCTTGGGGGGCTGAAGGAGGGGCAGCGGCCCTGGTCGGTCAAAGTCTGCAACGACTGCTTGACGACCTGGGTGAGGACCGTGCATGTGCGGGGACGGCTGGGCACTGGGGACGGATTGATTGACAGGTTGACGGCTGAGACAGCTCATGTGCGCTCTCTTCTTCCTCCCCGTTCCCCATCCCCAGAACCGCGACGTCTCCGCCGCCAACGTGATCCGTGTGCTCCTCCTGCTGAAGCTGATGGGCTTCGAGCGGCCGATCAAGCTGCAGCGGCCGCCATGGCCGCCGGCGGCGGCGGGGCCGGGCTGAGAGCCTGAACGGCGCTAGCAGGGCGTGGGGCTGAGGGTGCACGTGTCGATTGGCGGCGAGTGACGTGACTAGTTTGTTAGCTGCGGGTTAGCACGGACTGTGCACCCCACCCAACCGGCCACGTCCGGATTTGCGGGGATGCCAAAGGCCCCCAACATAGAGGCGTGTGCTTAGTAGGCGCCCGCGTCAAGGTGGCTGGGTTGATAACGACCCGGGATCAGCCCTTTTCCTGCCATAAGGCAGCCACCTCCTTGTTTAAGCATCGAGGGCTCCTGCTAATGTGCCTGCAGTGTGCGTGAGGTCGAGTAATCAAATCCACGGCGTTGGGCCCGGTGGTGGCGGCGGCACGGGCGGCCCTGGGCCCAGCGGCAGTGGCGGCGTGCATGTTCGGAGCAGAGGGGGCGGGCAAGGCCACATGGAGGAGGACAGTGCGGCGCCGCCTTCAAAGCGGCGCCGGCGCGCAGGTTGAGACCTGCCGGTGTTGTCTGGTTAGCGACCTGTGCTGACGAGCATGGCGTAGCGGGCAGTCGGCTGCAGCGGCAGGGGTGTTGAGAGGTCGAGGTTTTCCTTGCTGTCTGGTTGGCCTGCTGCCTGCTGCACTAGTGCTTGATAGCTGGGCGCGACTGGACACGTTACGGCGGGCCGTGCCTGCACAAATCGACCCCGGCTATGTCCGGGAGATGAGGCTAGTATCGGAACCTTCGGCCTCAGACGGAGGACGTGGCGTGGGCTCAGCCCACTTTTCCCGTGCGAGGGAAAGCCACCTTTTCTTGTTTAAGCGAGGCGCAGAATTAAGAGGAAAGTCATACTGGACTACACCAGGCAAAAGACCACCGCGCAAACTAGGTACCAAGTTCTACTGAACCGGCTGTTGACAACTGTGCTGTGTCTGGCTGCGGTTGGCTCTGCTGTGGCATCGCGACTGCTAGATAGGCACCTGGTTTGGCTATGTGCCTGTGGAAACCGACCCCGGCTATGTCCGGGCGATGAGGTTGTTCGGCCTCAAACTGTGGAGCAGGGATGGGGGCGATTTAAAAGCCCGCCGCAGGCGGGCGAAAATTTTTTGGGATTTTCGCCCGCCTGCTAGCGAAATTGTTTCGCCGGTGAACCCCAAAACTTTTCGCCAGCACTTTCGCCTGTCCATTGACCCAGCCATGGCCGCATAAAGCCGTCTTCCAGGACCTTCCACGTGTGCATAGGCCCCCACCAAGTCATTTCTTGCTTGTGAAGGGCTTACTAGGCCCAGGTTGTTGCTTGAGTCTGGAAGAATTGCGTGTCGGCGAGTCCATGTCCACGTCCGGGGCGTCTCTCTGTCAGCCAACCTGGTGTTAGCGTTATTGTGATGCCACTATAGCTAGAAAGATACAGCTACTGGCATGAAATGCCGGACTTCCGGGCGCAAGGTGTCTGGAATGTTGCTGTCGTTGGCACGGTTTGACCCACAGGCAACCCCAATAGCCGCGCAAGCCCTACTTCTGCCCTCCTGGAACGGTTTGGTATCATTTGGGTAGCCAGGGAGGGCTAAATCAGGTGTAAATGAGTGGAATTTGGGCTCTTTCGTGCCATTTCCGCCGGGAATTAACGCCATTTTCGCCCACGGGCGGAATGAGTGGCTGCTGCAAAAATCCGGCGGAACCAATAGCGGAAATCCTTGGCGGAAACAATTTGTTTCCGCCCCCATCCCTGCTGTGGAGGGGCTCGGCCCCTTTTCCCATGACCGGGGAGCCCTTGTCTTGTTTAAGCATCTCCAACGGCGGCGACACTCCAAGTGGCGGGCGCACAATCCATAGTACAGAACATTCAAACGCGTATGGGTTTCGGGTGTTTAACCATCACAGCCTGACACACGACTCCCACGCATTGCGCCTAGCGCCCCTAACACGCACGCACGCGCACACAACCCGCCAGTGCTGCGTCCTATGGTAAGTAGCAGTGACAGCACGCTCACCCCCTCTGTGCACACGCACACCGCGCCTTCCCATCACGGCCTGTCACACCCCCGTGCGCTGCGCCTAGCACCGCGTACCCCTAGCACACGCTGTTTGGTTTGTTGCCTGCTGTGCTTGTGCTTGACAGCGGGACGTGGCTGGACGCATGGCGGGGTGTGCCTGTACGAACCGACCCCGGCTATGTCCGGGAGATGAGGTAGACGCTTGCGGCCTCAGACTAGAGACGTGACGTGGACTCCTGTGGACTCAGCCCACTTCTCCCTTGCGAGGGGAACCACATATCTTGTCAGCATCTTGATTCGGTACAGCACCCAACGTCTGACTCTGACTCTGAACCTGAACGTGACTCTGACTCTGAACCTGAACCTGAACGTGACTCTGACTCTGACTCTGAACCTGAACGTGACTCAGGCTCTGAACCTGAACGTGACTCTGACTCTGACCCACCCAAAACCGTGCACCCGGTGGAACCTGACTGGTGCCTTCAAGTGCCTTACATTTACCCTGCGACACTAACCCCCAAACCTAAACTCTGACCCTGCACTCTGACCCTGATCCTGACTCTGACTCGTCCACCTGCTGAAACTTCGACGACGCCTGGTTGCCTGTGCCTGAATTAAGCGACCGAGACTATGTCCGGGATATAAATGTTAGTAGCTGCGTGCACGGGCGCGGGGCACGGGCACACGATAGGCCGTCACGACCTACGGGCATGGGCTACTAGGGTTACTTAGCAACCCGCAAGACATGCCCTTGGACATGGCTGCTGCCCCAAGTCTTCAAGGTGTACTTCTTGTAATAAATGCGACATTACAAGAAGGGACAGTCCGACCAAGCAAGGGTGCCCAGCATGTTATGCTGACCGCGCTGTGCCCGAGGAAGGGGGGGGGGAGCTCGCGGCTGTCCTGGCTGCCCCAGCCTTGATGGAGTTTTGCAAATCGACATCGAGTAGCTGCCTACATTGCCGGGCATGCCCTGCCATGCGGTGTGCATGGAAGCCGCGATGAGGGGTGCGGGAGAGCGGTTCAGGGGTGCGGCGGGGGGCCAAGCACGAATTCCATGGATTGAATTCGGGGGCCCTCTAGCACACTCAAACTGCTTTTGGTCAGCAGTGTCATCGCAACTGTTCAATCCTCCACCAAGGGCCTGCACCGCGTCTAAACGTTTTCGAGACGGATACAGCTTCCAGAATGCGTATTTCCTCACGTACCGTGGCCTTGCTATAGCTTCACGAGTTGCATATAGCACACAAGCCTGCAGATTAGAAGGGAACCTCGCGGAAGCCGATCCGCAGGATGTTGCCCCAGGCGACCACGGCGGGGAAGCGGGGCAACAAAGGATACCTGGGGACGTATCTGCGCCGCTTCCTCAAGCCAAAACAATGGGACCTGGAGTAAGTATGGCGGGTACATTGGCGCTGAAGCAATTTCGGGAGCCGCACCGTGACACTGTTCCCGTGTCTATATCAGGTACACGTTTTGGATGATGCTGCAGCTGGTCATATCGCCGAAGACAGCGTAAGTGTGGCCTTGTCACCCGCTGCCTGGACGGGCACCAACCCAACGACAACGGGTCTCGGGGGCCACCTTCACGCCTCGCTTGTCCTTACACCGGCTGTATGGTAGATGCGAGACTGGCTTGCAGCTTCGTGCACAAGCTGTGTTGCTCACCATGGGGATAAATTACGTGCTGCGCATGAACCCGCGCAGGTACCGGCACACAGCTTACCACAAGCAGACCAAAAACCAGTGGGCGCGGGATGACCCGGCCTTCATCGTCGTGTGCTGTGCGCTGGTAACGGTTGCCAGCCTCGCATACTGTGTCACGTAAGATATACAAGCATGGGTGTACCGTTGTGGGCGCTTGTGTTGATGCAGAACGCTAACGCCGCCTTGACTGCAGGTTCGGCGACACGCTGTGGCACACGCTACTCACCGTGTTGTCGGCGGTGCTGGTTGACTTCCTGCTGATCGGGGTAGCCATGGCGACGGCATGCTGGTACGTGATACCCTTGCCTGTATGCCGGGGCTGCGTACGGCTGTGGTTTAGCTGGTCGGCCTATCCCCCGAGTGTTCCTGCCACCCAATCAAGATTGGATGGCAGGGGCAGCAACACACCCGCTTTGTTATTGCGGGCGCAGGGTGATAACCAACCGCTTCCTGCGGAAGCGGAACCTGCATCACCATCAGGTGGAGCAGCACGTGGAGTGGTGAGTTCGCGGCGGGACGGCGGTGGCCTGCTGTGCATTGAAGCACTGACCATCATTGATGTGCCGTTACGCTGCTGTAGGCTGTACGCGTTTGACGTGCACTGCAACTCCTACTTCCCCCTGTTTCTGCTGTTGTACGGTAAGTCTGATGCTTCACTATGGAAATGATGCGGTATAGCACTTGCAGCGCAGCTGTCTGACCAGCGCCGTGTTGTGCCGCGCAGTGCTGCAATTCCTGCTCAGCCCCGTGCTGCTGTGGCGGAGCTTCCTATCCTCCGCGCTGGCTAACGCGTTGTACGTGATCGCGTTGGGGTACTACCACTACATGAACTTCCTGGGGTACAGCGCGCTGCCTTTCCTCGAACGCACCGAGGTGAGGGGAAGGGTGTAGTGGGAACGGTCCGTGCAGCAAAGCTGCAAGAACTTCTTCGCAGGTTGTCGGGTGGGATAGGAAAGCGCATGCTGTCGCTGGCTGACGCATTGTGTTGCTTCTGCGTGCAGGTGTTCTTGTGGCCCATTGGAGCAATGTTGTTGCTGCTGCCCTTCGCCGTGTTATCCGGATTCAACCCGTCCATATTCACGCTGAGCGTGTACTTCGGGTGAGCAGGCGTCTGGCTGATGCAGGCGTAGGACGCACGCACGATATGAGCTTGTGAAGATGTTTCGTCACAGGAGGCCACAATTATAGCCATCAGACATAGTCACTACGCGAGGAGGTTGCGTCGGCAACATTTTAGAGAAAGGCACGCGTGAATGCGTTGGAGTGGAACTGTAAACACGCTGGTGGGATCAGGTTCCCATGGAGTGAGGGCATAGCACGATGCAGGTTTCGGGCAGTAAGTCCATTCGGCGTTGATGAAGCGTGTGGTGCGATTGTGGTGCGCGTCAAGGGTGCGAGACGATCGGATATTGGGCTGCACCAGCTTGTACATGGATGCTTCGCCGGCTTGTCAAGCCAATGCTAACGGGCCAGGATGCATGGGGTCGCCGTCTCGCCGATTCAAATGTGAGCCGGTCAACACATTCGGGGGCGTAGCGCAGGGTCTGGGCCTGGGCCGCCACACCTTGACACGCCTTGACCTGGGCAGGCGAGTGCGCGATCAGACGCCACCCCTGTGCCCGATGGTGGTGCTGAGAGTGTTATGATGGCGCAGCCGGTACAAGGTTACATCTTCGCACGGGCCTGCGGTAGCGAGAATGGTGCATGCGCCCAAGACGCATTGCATGCAATGGCTTCCAGCCGCACTTGCACAGAGCTCGGAGCGGAGGGATGCAGTACCGCTCGCCCAGCCAAATTCCGGGGGTGTCCCCCGGGCACACATCCTGAGCCGCGAGATATTCTTACCTGGCCCGGCGGCATTCCCAGCCGGCCCGGCCGCATCCCCAACCTGGCCCGGCCGAATCCCGACATGCCCCGGCCGAATCCCCTACCTGGCCCGGCCAAATCCCTACCTCCCCCAGCGAAATCCCCACCTGCCCCAGCCAAATCCCCCACCTGGCGCGGCCAAATCTGCATTTGCCTAAGTGAACTGCCCTACTTGGCTCGGCCATAGTGCTTTACCTGTCCACGCTGTATGCTCCCGGGCCCAGGAGCATCTCAGGCGCCGTCACCCGCCCCATCACCCCTTCCCCTAGGCCTACACCCCTAGTCCTACCACCTTCACCACCTACAGACACAAGGCAGTCTCCATTATATCAGGGCAAGTATTACGGAGGGGCATGAGCACGCATGGTCCCGATCAGCGAGCGAGCGAATGAAGCAGGAACTTGATGTGACTGCTCCCTAAGTTTAGTCGCATTCCCACTGTAAACTTTTGTTATGGCAGCAGGGTCATGCGTGTTTCCGGGCACTGTTCAGGCGCTTGTCAGGAACTGGCTCGGCCCAATATCTCCGTCGCGGTATTTTAGTGTGCCTCGATGCTAAAAGGGGTACAGATGCGGCTTTGTTATCTGAATCTACTTCACGCCAGCGCTTTGGTGCTAGGTGGGGATAAGGAGCCAATGGCTCCTGGCCGGCACCAACAGCGCTGGAGGTAGCTTAGCCAGCGCTTGCGGCCCAGGCAGCAAACCATGTACACTATATGCATGTTCGCGGCTCCTCCTGTGCTAAAGCCTTAACGCAGAAGAAAGGATCGCTTGAAAGCCCCAATATTTGGAAGGCCGCCGTAGGAGTGATGGGGATGAAACAGATACATCTTTATGCGTATATATGTACTGAAAGCATCAAGAGGCAGTCTATGGTTAACGGGGATGTGTGGGCTGGCATGCCCAAGCTGCCACGCGCACCGCCCTGCGCCCTGCGCGCACAACCCCGCTACCACGCCCTTCCTATCCCGCTTCCCCGGGTGCCAACATCTGCAATATCCCGCTCCCAAGGGTGCCCCCAGGCGTCAAATCCCGCTGTGTGGGGTGCCCCCCGGCGCCGAATCCCGCTGCCTGCGGTGCCCCCCGGCGCCGAATCCCGCTGTCTGCAGTGCCCCCCGGCGCCGAATCCCGCTTCCGCGGGTGACCCCACCCAAGGTATCCCGCTGTCCCCGCCAGGAATCCCCCCTTGTACTGAAGACAGCGGGATTTCGCCGGGCGATATCCTGTGCCCGGGGTCGTCGCGAAATCCAGAGCGCCTGCATCCCTCTGCTCGGAGCATCCTTGGGGGGCAGCCCGTAACAGCCCAGGAAGCGGGGGAAGTCCTGTTGCCCGAGCGAGCGTGTACCAGCTTAGCACCACGGCCATCGGTAGCGAGAACAAGGGGTGTCAGCTTTGTACAGCTGGAAAATGGGCTGAGCCCCCGTACGCTTGGGAGCTGATAAGCATGTAACGCCCCGTCAGAGCCTCCATGCCGCTACGACGCGCAGGCTCGGACACTCGGGTAGGGGTCGTGCGGGATTTCCCGCGCCACGCATGCGTGCCTTGTCACGTTCCCAAACACCCCAAGCATTTCTTTCGCCTCCTGCCATAATCAACACCTCCCCGGCGCCCCACGCTCAAAGGGCTAGGCGCGGGGCGGGGGCGACCTCGGGGCTTCTCGGCATCCTGGCGCGTCGGCAGGCATGGCTCGGCAAGTCGCTCAAAATTTTCGATATACTTCCCCGCTTTGCTTGCCGCCAACATAGTTTGCCTTAGAGACTGCATATCAGCGGGCACCGGATGCTTTCCTCGCGACCTCGCGAAAGTCAATTGTCCATGGACGCGCGAAGGCACTTCTCGCTCCGCCCGAATTTTCCCTGCCACCTATTTACATGCAATAGGCATTAACAAATACTAATACGTAGCACTCGCGGTTTGCGCCAGTATGCTATGTTTTGCCGACACCACGCACGCACGCACGCACGGACAGGGGTGTTCCTGGGGGGCTTCGCCCCCCCCCTGGAACGCTTCGCTGGGGGGGCTCAGCCCAAAAATCTTATGTTGCAAGAGGAGTGCTGTGAAGCGCCAGGGGTGGCAGCCCGAGCCCCGAGGGGTGTGGCGTGTAGGCGTTGCATGGGCCAAGCATGCATGGGCCAAGCATTGCACGCTGTTAGCCCCTGACTCCTGAGCACACAATTTGTTCATTAAAGCTGCTCGGCATATATCCAGTTGTTTGTACATTTGTCCTCAGGGGGCTGCAAAGCCTCCAGCGAGCGGCCGCGCTCACAAGCCCTGTGAACTTTGACGTATATATTTCTCCCAAGATTCCCATGAGCAACTGAACACGTAACCGCAGTAGAGATATATAAGCGGGCGGCAAAATGTCCAGCGATTCGCGGAAGACTTTTGTAGTGACGACCATAGCTTGCGCTATTGCGCCCGCAGGACAGCAGGTTGGCAGAATGGGCGGGTGCAGACGTAGCCCTGGCTTTGGGGACGCGGCCACGAGCAAGCGGTAAACTCCTCGATGCCGCTTTGACATCCCTCGCAGGACCAATATGCCGCGTACCTGGGCCAGGATGAGAACGGGGCCATTGCGTCCTTCTTGGACTCGACACAGAACACGCTGCAGGTGACTGGAGCGCTCTCTCCCGGCAGGACATGTGCTGAAGTCCGCCTGCATGTGCCGCGAAGGCTGCAACCCCGCGGCCGTCTTACTAGTGAATTCGGAACATGCGCAAGAGCTATATACAGCATGCTCATACCTTCATTCGCTTGCAGGCTGGCGTCTCGGGCTTGGGCACCGGGCAACTGCAGCTGAAGCTCTCTAATGCCGCGGAGTTTCCAGAGGGATGCGAGTTCTCGGTAAGCGCAATTGGTCGGCAAAGTCATGCTCTATCCATTGGTGTTGACACCGCCTGGCGTTTTCATAGGTCATGCGAACTCACTTGCACCCCCGCTCAACTGCGGTGCCCTCGAACAGGTCGTGCTCTCCAAGCTGCGTGCCGGCCCTATCCGCACGGAAGACGTGCCTGCGGGTGTGGCTGTGGCCACCGTGGCCCACTCGCCGCTGAGCAGCTTGTATCACACGCTGAAGGATGTGTACAGCCCGCTTATCAAGTCACAGACCGCGGAGGGCGTACCCGTGCTGGACAAGCGTTTGTCTGAGCTGCTGGCGCAGGTCCAGGCCGGCCTCGGCACTGCTGTGCGCAAGGGCGTGCCGGTGAGGACAGGGAATCAATGGGTAGATCGACTGCAGCTCTGCGTGCCGGGCGGCAACGGCCCATGCTAACGATGGGTATCCCACTCTCGCATGCAGGCCAGCGCCCAGGAGGTGGCGGACCCAAACCAGGCGCCGCTACAGGAGGTTGTGACGCCCCTGGACGAGATTAACTTCTGGGCGGAGCTGACAAACAGCCCTAACGCGGGCCCCATCAAGAGCTCAGCGCTGCAGGTGTGCTGATGTGCCGTCACCAACAGGGTTTCAGGATAAGGGGTGTCAGGGGTCCCAGGTGCTTGCACAGAAACCCAGCTGTATCTCGATGGCCTTCAAGCCATGATTGTGCTCCCCCTGAACCTGCAGGTGAGCAGCGCCCTGGAGCCCCTGCGTCAGTCGTTTGAGCAGCTGTCCAGCGACGCGCCTGAGGGCGAGGGCGGCAGCATTGGCTGGGAGGGCGCCAAGGAGCTTGTGGACCTGACCACCAACGCCCTGCGCGCCGCCTGGCCTGTCAAGCTGCCCATCGGCGGCTGGGCCATGGGTCAGAAGCGCGCGGATAACTTCTTGCGTGTAGTGGGTGCGGCGCTGGCGACGTATGTGCAGCGGCGCGTGGACCGCCTTGCCGCTGCCGGTCGCGGCGACCTGTGGAGCGCGCCATTCGGCGAGGTCCGGGCGGTGCTGGTGGGTGCCAGCGGCCTCATGACCCGCTGGGTTCAGGAGAGCACCGCTCTGGTGGAGGACTGGCGCCTAGGTGTCGATACCGGCGGCCACGACTGGGAGGGTGCAGCGTTTGCTGACGCGTACGTTCGCTCCTTCCAGGAGCGGCTGGAGGAGGTAAGTTCAGGCTGATATCGTAGGAAGTAAAGCAGGCACTGCCGTAATATCCGTTGCAGATTATAGGGGTAAACGCAAGTTCGGAGGCCAGGCCGCACTACGGCGATGCGGTGGTGCGCCAGAGGCATGGTGCAAACGGCTGCCTGGTATATCCTGCCACACGCCGATGACACAGATTTACAACATGCGGGAGATGGTGGACGAGCTCGCCAAGCTGGTGGGCCGCGAGGAGGCGGGCTCCCTAGGCGTACAGCAGGTGTTCGCGCCCTTCCAGGGCCTGCAGGCTCTGCAGGTATGGTTGTACAGGGTGGGAGTTTGTGGGCGTGCACAGCAGGCCCGTGCCATCTTGAGCCGCAGGGAACGGTATTAGAGTTTGTGTAACAACTTCGTGGTTGTGTCAGCGATAAAGGTGTATGATGCGGGGCCGCAGGTCAGCGACTTCAACACGCACGTGTGGAAGGCCGCCCACGAGGACTTTGAACGGCGCATGGGCCCCATCGAGCAGCGCATCAGCCAGAAATTGAAGGAGCTCTTTGGTAAGTGTTTTGCCTACAATTAAATAGGCTTAGATTGTACGTTCATATGATAGCCTGGTGCTGATAGTATACCTGCCCATCCACTTGTGTGCCGCTGCAGCTTCCGTCATCATCCCGAGCCTCACCAGCGCGATCGGGCCGGGCCGTGGCGGTGACCGCGCTGCGGCCGGCGGCTCGCTCATCCAGCCGCAGCAGGTGTTTGCGGAGATCAAGCGCTACAGCAGCCTGATGGGCCGCAAGAACATTGCGTCCGCCCTGCAGAGTGAGAAGGAGACCCTGGCCAAGCAGGTGGACCGCCACCTCGACAGCGTGCAGGTGCGAGGTTGCAGTTGACCCTATTGCAAGTGAATCATGGTGGCTCCCGTGCCTTCTACGGCAGAACTCGTGTGACTCAAGACCTTGAACTGCGTGTATGACCCACCTGCAGGCTGAGTTCGATGCGCACCGTGACTCTGCCACTGGAGGTGCCAAGGTGGCACCTGTGGGCCGCGTGACTGCGTCCATTGTGGAGCGCATCATGTGGTGCATGCAGACGCTGCAGAAGCTGGGCAAGGTGCGTGGTGCGATAAGGACTCGGCGTACACTGGATGTCTGCTGTTGAGTGTAGGAAGCGAAAGTCTAGAGAGGCTTGCATACCGTACGCGTGCTAAATTCCGCTTCGCGCTTGACATGAACAGGTCAGCGAGGTGCTGAAGCACATGCTTCGCGGCGGCGTGGCGGGTGATGAGGGCTCGGGCGGCGCTGCCCTGCGCAACACGCTCGGCGTGGTATCGGAGCTGCAGAAGGAGGTGGAGATCTTCCGCAAGGAGCAATACTCGGCATGGGAGGTGAGGCCTCGTACCTGTGGGCCTGCACGCGTCGGACAGTAGTGCTTGACCCATAGTTTAGCTGGCCTCTCGCCTGCGCCTAACTCTCTGGCTCTGCCTTACCGCCGTCAGGAGTGGATGTCGGAGGAGCTGGGTGAGATGGCCAACTGGAAAAACAGCAAGCTGATGACCTTTGACAGCCAGAACAGCCACGTGAAGACGCACTTCAACGACCAGCTGGTGCTGCTGCTGCGCGAGGTGCGCCAGCTTCAGAGCCTGGGCTTCGGTGTGCGCAAGGACATCCTGAACGAGGTGGAAATCGCCAACAAGTTCTACAGGTGGGTTGGGCAAGCAAGCGAGCCAGCGGGTGGAGGCCATATGCTGATGTGCAGCTCCGCGTGCAAACCCTGTGGAGCCTGAGTGAAAGGGGACTAACGGTGAGGTGCGGTGCCTAAGTGCCTACACACGCGGCTGACATAGGCTGGCTGGACGTGTGCGCACAGGTACGGTATGGTGCTGAAACAGCGCGCCAACTTCTACAACAATATCGCCACCGAGATGGTGCAGTGCCAGAAGCCCATGATGCTCAAGGACGCGCTGGACTTCGAGAAGGTGCTCATGAACCCCAAGGACGCCCAGGTGCGGCTGCTGCGGCTGCTGGGTTGTTGTACGTGACGTAGCTCGAGTAAATGGTGGCATCATACAACACCCTTGTATGTACCCTGCTGCACGGCATCCGGTCCGCAGGGCAAGGAGATTACGTGGCGCAACGCTGCGGCCCTGGACGGCTACGTGCGCCGCCTGAATGAGGTGGCGGACCGCCTGGCCGAGAAGAACCGCACGCTGCGCAAGTGGCACAGCGTTCTGTCGGACAAGGTGGTCACGCTGGCGGGCACCGACCTGGTGCGCCACAAGGACAAGTGGGCGGCGGGCGTCAAGGAAATGCGCGAGATTTTTGGCCGCCTGGAGGCGGAAGGCTACTCGCGGGAGTCACAGCAGGTAAGCAAGGTTTGCGGGTTATGGTGACATGGTGGAGCGCCAGCTTCCGTGGCTTGATAGTCATGCAGCTGGTGCTGAGGCTGCTTGCACAGATCCAGACCTCGCTACCCATCACAGGAGGTTCACCCCGTGGCTCCCACCCTCTCCCCGCGGCTGTCTGCAGGTGTGGCGCCAGCACTGGGACTTCCAGCTGTACAAGGCGCTGGAGGTGCAGTACCTGTCGGGCCTGGAGATGATCAACAAGACGCTGCCTGAGGTGGAAGTCAAGATGGTGTTTCGTCAGCACCGCCTGCAGTACGACCCCCCGCTGGAGGAGCTGCGCATTCGCCACGTCAAGGACCTGCTCAACACGTTCCTGGGCCTGCCTCTCCGCATGAAGGGCGTTAGCGACCTGTCAGAGCGCCCTGGCTTCTTCCGCCCGATTGTAGACGCCAATCCCACGGGCATCGCGCGCGTGTATGCGGCCGCCGAGTCCCTGTTTACGCAGCTGGCGGACGAGCTGAAGAAGTACCAGGACTGGATGGTGCTGGGCACGCTGGACCTGGACGAGTTTGCCGACGCCAACCTCTTGGAGGTTTCGGACTGGGAGCTGAACTTCCGCATGCTGAAGGCGGCCAGCCGTGATGCCGAGAAGCTGCCCAACGAGATCCGCATCGAGTGCTACAAGGTGTCGCTGGCGCCGGTCAAGGGCTCCATTGACGAGCACATGAAGAAGCTGCAGGACACGCTGGTGGCCAGCCTGCGCCGCAAGACGGTGGCGGAGAAGGACCAGATCGAGGACTTCATGAAGAACGGCCGCGAGTTGTTCACGCGCCAGGCTAACACCGTGGAGGACATTGGCCTGGCTGGCCAGGAGGCCAAGGGCCTGACAGCCAAGCTGGCTGAGGTGCAGGCAGCGCGCCGCCGCATCGATGAGAAGAACAAGCTGCTGCGCCAGATGGCAGGCGGCGGCCGTGACGCGGCGTTTGCAGTGGTGGACCTGACCGAGGTGAACAACAGCTGGGACGCCTTCACCAACCAGCTGCAGCAGTTCGACGCCCACCTGGAGGAGCAGAAGGGCAACCTGGCCGTGCAGGTGCGAAGTGATCATTGAGCACGAGCGGAGGTATGCCTGACACGGCACTTGCGCGCAACCTGTGGGCAATGGTGTACGGCTACATGCTAAAAGTTGCGTAGAATGAGATGACCATGTGCCGTACACACATGCCATCGTACCCGGCCCTTCTTCTGCTCTGCCCTACAGATCAGCCGTCAGCTGGAGGAGTTCAAGGGCAAGGTGGCGGGCATGAACAGCCGTTGGCAGGAGCTCAAGCCCAAGAGCGGCCCCAGCGGCAACCCCGCTGTGGTGCTGGCCAAGATCCAGGAGTACGCCAACGCCATCAAGGAGCTGCGCGAGGAGAGCGCTAAGCTATATAAGGAGGTGAGGAAAGGGGCATTCTCTGGGCGAAGAGTCCGCGTGGGGTAAGGCAGGGTGGGTGTAGCTTAAGACCTTGTGGGCTGTGGCGCCTGCCTCACTGCTGCGCTCCGGTGCATGGAACGCAGGCTGAGGCGTTTAAGATTGACGTGCCAGACTTTGAGCTGATGACCGAGATGGAGACGGACGTGATGGCCACCAAGGCCCACTGGGACCGCTACGCCGACTTCCTGCGTGAGCGTGACGAGATGGCCAACCGCGACTGGCTGTCCATGCGTGACCAGGTGAGAGGGAGCGCGACGGAAGTGAACAGACTGGAAGTTATGGCGGGGGCCGCTGGCCGGATACCTGATTGGCGGAAGGAATTGCGTCCCGCCTGCTCCTGGGGCTCTAAGCTCGCTTCTGTTCCCTGTCTCTGCTGATGTGTGCAGGTGTGGAAGATTGAGGACTTCCTGGCCAAGTGGACCAAGGCCACCGCCGGCAAGAGCGACGACCCCATCGCCGTCATCCTCACCCAAGAGATTGACAACTATACGCTCTGCCTGCCACACCTCAAATCTTGCCTGCGTGGTGCGGGCTGGGAGGACACACACTGGAACCAGCTGTTCGGCTTGCTGGGCATGAAGACGTCGGGACCCGCGGCTGTCAGCAAGGAGACCGTCACGCTCACGCATTTCCTGGAGAAGGCGGACCTGGTGGTGAAGCACGCGGATGTCATCAAGTCGCTGGACGCGCAGGCGCAGGGCGAGGCCGTCATCCGCAAGGCGCTGACTGAGCTTAAGATGTGGGGCATGGCGCGCGAGTTCACGTTCACCGAGAGTACGCAGAGTGTGAGTGGCTACTCGGCATGTTGCAGCGGTTGGTTCTACCAGGAAGGGGGGGAGGCAGGGGCAGGAGGGACGCCGTCACCGCCGCGGACCCGTACTTACCACCTTATATCTTCATGGCGCAGGTTGCGGGCCGCCAGCGCCGTACGCCGCTGATCAAGGAGTGGCGTGACGCCATGACCGAGGTGGGCGACAACCAGTCGCTGGTAGCCTCGCTCAAGCAGAGCAGCTACTACAACATGTTCAAGGACGAGGTGAGTCAGAGTGGCTGTGTAGGGCACCTAGAAAGCCACGTACCTCATTATTGTCATTTGTCCTCCCCAATCCCAACTGCTCATTGCCGTACTCCGTGCTTGCCTATGCACCGCCCCTGCAGGTGTCGAGCTGGGAGAACAAGCTGTCATTCCTGCAGGAGGGCCTCACGCTGCTCAACCAAATCCAGCGCAAGTGGGTCTACCTGGAGCCCATCTTCGGCCGTGGTGCGCTGCCATCGCAGCAGCAGCGCTTCCGCAACGTGGACGAGGAGTTCCGCCGGACCATGACCAGCCTGGAGTCCACCAAGAAGGTGGTCACCTTTGCTGATATCCCTGGCATCCGCGACAAGCTGCCGCAGATGGCTCAGCAGCTGGACGTGTGCCAGCGCGCGCTGGCGGACTTCCTGGAGGAGAAGCGCTCGCAGTTCCCGCGCTTCTACTTCCTGGGTGATGACGACCTGCTGGAGATTCTGGGCCAAGCCCGCAACCCTGCCGTCATCCAGTCGCACCTCAAGAAGCTGTTCGCGGGTATCCAGAAGGTGAATGTTAGTGAGCTGTATGGATGGATTGTGTGTTCGCTGCTTAGTGGCCAGGGCACATGTTGGCCAGTATGGTGTTGGTGCCATTACCTGCATGGCCGCGCATCGTTCTTAAAGTCGACCCAGCATTTCCTCGTATCGTGTCAATTGCCCTTGCTTGCACCCCACAGGTCAAGTTCAGTCAGGACCAGAGCACTATCCAGGCCATGCAGAGCATGGAAGGCGAGGTGGTCGACCTGGCGCCCACCGTGCGCATCACGGAGCAGATTGAGACCTGGCTGGGTGACCTGACCCGCTCCATGAAGAACACGCTGCAGCAGCAGAACGAGGTGCTGTGCGCCGGCCGCATGAACGACGAGTTCCGCGCCGCTGCCAGTCAGTGCCTGCAGCTTAAGGAGGCGGTGGCCTTCACCGAGAAGTGAGTTTGAAGTTGGCGTGCCCCAGGTGCTGTGCGGGTGTCGTGCTTCCTAATGTAAAGCGCTTAAACGATGTAAACTCCCTGTTGCTCCTCAGGGCTGAGGTGGCGCTCAAGGCCGGCTCCTCTGGCCTGGCCAAGCTGGTGACCGAGATGCGCGCGCAGCTCATGAAGCTGACGGGCTCCGACTTCACCGGCCACCACTTGCTGCAGCTGAAGAAGCAGGCGCTGGTGAGCTGTGAAGGGGCCCAACAAACAAGTACCTGCGGGTTTGCATACTTGCGCTCGCTTACTCGCCGAACCACCAGCTTGTCTAGCCATACCGTGCCCTACATGCCCACATGTGCCGCCTGACCCAACTCCATCCCTTACCTGCATTCCCCAGGTGCTGGACTTCATTCACTACTGTGACGTGGCCGAGTACCTGGCCAAGGACAAAATTGGGGGCACTACTGAGTGGGGCTGGACTCGCCAGCTGCGCTACTACCACCGCGCCGAGGGCTCCGTCAAGGTGGCCATGGCGGAGGCCACCTTCGACTACACCTGGGAGTACCAGGGCAACGCGGCCAAGCTGGTGTACACGCCCCTGACCGACAAGTGCTACCTGACCCTGACCCAGGTGGGTGAAAGGACGCCAGAGGGCTGTGCCCGCTGGAACGGCACCTGCCTGCCGTTGTACGAAGCCGCGTTTGCCCTATGTACGCCAACGTTATTGTTTATGGTTTGTGCGCGGTTGTGCATGCAGGGTATGGCGCTGGGCTACGGTGGGAACCCCTACGGCCCTGCGGGTACCGGCAAGACTGAATCGGTGAAAGCGCTGGGCCAGGCGCTGGCTCGCCAGGTGCTGGTGTTCAACTGCGACGAGGAGTTCGACTTCAAGTCCATGGGCCGCATCTTCGTGGGCCTGGTCAAGTGCGGTGCCTGGGGCTGCTTCGACGAGTTCAACCGCCTGGATGAGGAAGTGCTGAGTGCCGTGAGCCAGCAGATTCAGACCATCCAGGTGGGCGGGCGCAGTTTGCGCTTCAGCTGGGTCGGGCATTAGCGAATCGACGCTGTAGTGGTTACAGATCTGTAGTGGTACAGATCTGCATTACCCACTTCCATCGCCTTGTCGGCTTGCTGACGCTGTGTCTGCTTTTTGGCCTGTCCGTAGCTGGCGTTGAAAGAGGGCGCCAAGACCATGATGTTTATGGACAAGACTGTGGAGGTGGACAAGAACGCGGGTATCTTCGTGACGCTGAACCCCGCTGGCAAGGGCTACGGTGGCCGCTCCAAGCTGCCCGACAACCTGAAACAGCTGTTCAGGTCCATTGCCATGACGGTGCCTAACAACGAGCTGATTGCCGAGGTGCTGCTGTTGTCCGAGGGCTTCAACCATGCCAAGGACCTGGCGCGCAAGCTGGTGTCCCTCTTCAGCCTCAGCCGCGAACTGCTTTCTCCGCAGCAGCACTACGACTGGGGTCTGCGGTAAGTTGGCCACGTTTGCCGGGAGAGCTTGATCTGGGCTTGGGTTGGGAAGCCAGGGCTTACGGCACCACGGTTGCTCACGGTTTACCTGCTGTTGTATTCTCTTGCCCCTTGCAGTGCGCTCAAGACGGTGCTGGGCATTGCGGGCCGTGAGCTGCGCGATGCACGCAAGGCGGGCCAGAACGTGGACGCAGAGATTGAGGCCGAGATCATCATCCGCTCCGTGGCCGCCACCAAGCTGCCCACCCTCACCTTTGACGACAACTCCCGCTTCAAGTGAGTGCGGCTGGCGTGGGAAGCTGGAACTGAGAGGCTCACGTGTGCTCTGCAGCATATGCGGGGTGTGTGACCAGACGCAGAGCTAACGCCACGCGTCTTACCCTGACCTGTGTACGCAGGGCGCTGATCAACGACCTGTTCCCGGGTGCCAAGCTGACGGACGCACGCAACGAGGCGCTGGAGAAGGCGCTGGCGGAGGCCGCGGCCGCCTGCAAGATGGAGCTGACGCAGCAGCAGATTGACCGCATGCTGCAGCTGCACCTGGCGTGCGAGCAGCGCATTGGCGTCATCATCGTGGGCCCCTCGGGCTCCGGCAAGAGCACGCTGTGGGAGCTGCTGGAGAAGGCGTACGAGCGCCTGGGCCGCAAGCCCATCGTGTACAAGATGAACCCCAAAGCCATGCCTCGCCAGCAGCTGCTGGGCTCCATGAACATGGACACCCGCGAGTGGAGTGACGGCGTGCTGACGGCCGCGGCACGCAAGGTGGTGAAGGAGCCTCTGGAGCAGCGCAGCTGGATCATCTGCGATGGCGATGTGGATCCCGAGTGGATTGAGTCGCTGAACTCGGTGCTGGACGACAACCGCCTGCTGACTATGCCGAACGGTGAGCGCATTCAGTTCGCCAACAATGTCAACTTCATCTTCGAATGCCACTCGCTGGAGTTCGCCTCGCCCGCCACGGTGTCGCGCTGCGGCATGCTGTTCATGAGTGACGAGGCCATGGAGGTGGAGCGCATGCTCCAGCGCTGGCTCAAGGTGCAAGCCACCGACAACGGCGACCCCGGCCAGATGCAGAGCTGGATGAACGATTTTTTCGACAAGGTGCGTGGGGGCCTGCGCGTTTGCTCGTGGCATACCGTAGGCAGAATGGGTGGTGCCGGCGGCAGATGTGCCGTTGGCACTCGGGAGACGCTGTGTTGGCGCCTACACAATGATACGCCATTAATGCCGGGCTGTCCCTCCCGACCCACTCCCCCAATCGCAGGCGTTCCAATGGGCACTGTCCCACCCCCGCGCCGTGGAGACCACCAAGGGTGGTATTCTGGACAGCGGGCTGAGCCACCTGAAGCTGGGCCCTGGCTCCAAGCAGGAATTCATGGCGGGCCTGTGCCGCGGCCTGGGCTCCAACATGAACCCCGATATCCGCAACCAGTTCTACAACGACATGGCGCGGTGAGCAGCCGGTTGTGTGAGTCCAAAGCCCTGACGAGCCGGATTGGTTCGGGCCCTGGCTTGTACTCGAGGCTTCGACAGGTGTAGCGCCATTTAAGGGTGGTTAGCAGGGTCTACAGCTCCCTGAGTTGCTCCCGGCGCGTCTGCCATGAGTAACGCATTAGCATATGTGCTCTGCGCTACCTGAACCTGCAGCATGAGCGGCGAGGGCGGCATCATGGACGTGGGCGTGGCCACGGATCCGCTGATTGTGCTGGGCGACGAGCTGCGCGAGCGCGGCATGGACGAGGCGGACGGCGGTCTGGTGGTTACACGTGAGCCGGGGAAGAGACAGGGAGGGGCTAGACAGGGACATTGGGGAGTGGCAGGGCAAGAGCGTGCGACTATCACGCGACTTGGGGACTGTCCCGCTCCACCATGGTCGTTGATGCCAATTGTCTGTTTCGTTTGTATTCGTTGTTGCACTTGACGCAACTGTATTTGCGCCCCTACCCCGCAGCCGAGGTGACGCAAAACCTGCTGATGATGGCGCCGTGGTTTAAGAACCGCGACCCCTTCCTGGTGGTGGGCCCTGAGGGCTGCGGCAAGGGCGCTCTGCTGGACTACTGCTTCAAGCGCATCATGGGTGTGCAGGTGGCGGTGGTGAACTGCAGCGCGCAGACAAGCGCCGCTAACGTCGTGCAGAAACTGGTCCAGGTGTGCGGCAAGCCCGTCACCACCACCTCCGGCAAGGCGCTGCGCCCGCCCGACAACACGCGTGTCATCCTGTACCTGAAGGACCTGAACCTGCCGCGTCCCGACAAGTACAACACCTGCCAGCTCATCTCCTTCCTGCAGCAGCTCATTGCGCACCACGGATACTACGACGAGAACCTGGACTTCATCCGCGTGGAGCGTGTGCAGATTGTGGGCAGCATGACGCCGCCCGGCTCAGTGGGCCGCCACGCGCTGTCCACCCGCTTCACGGCGCTGGTGCGCATCGTCACCATGGGCTACCCCGACCGGGAGAACCTCGCCACCATCTACACCAACATGGCACAGCGCGTGCTGGCCAACAGCAAGACCGCCAGCAGCGTCAGCCCCGCGGCGCTGTCCAAGGCCATGCTGGAGGTGTACAGCTCGGTGCGCGAGCGCTTCACGCCCAACGACTACCCGCACTACGAGTTCAATGCCAGGGAGCTGAGTGACTGGATCAACGGCATCCAGCGCTACAGCCTGGAGGGCGGCCTCACGCTGGTGCAGGTGCGCGTCGTGTGTGTGCAACATGGGAAGGCGGGGCTATGCGCGGCTAGGCAACTCTAAGGGCCTTCCCATGTCAGCTATGGTGCTTGTGCTATCGGTTCCAAGCGCGCACTCGTCGCTGAGGCTAATGCCATGCATGTGTCGCCCGTTCCCGCACTCTGAAGGCTGGTAGTAGAACCTCACAGTTGTGTCTTGGTAACTGACTGCCCTCCCTCGCCTCCCTTACAGGCCATCGCGCATGAGGGCTTGCGCGTGTTCCGCGACCGCCTGGTGGGCGACCATCAGGAGCAGTTCACGTCCATGCTGTACGGCACACTCACCTCGCTGCTGGGCTACAAGCCAGACGCCACGCCCTGGTACACCAGCACGCTGGGCGCCAGCGCTGAGGAGCGCATCAGCGGCGACCTCACCAAGATCAAGATGCTGCGCTGGGAGCAGGACACGTTTGCGGAGCTAGTGGCGGAAAAGCTGAAGGGCTATGAGCGCGAGCACAAGGAGCTGAACTTGCTGCTTTTCCCCGAGGTGCTGGAGCGCGTGTCGCGCTTTGACCGCGTGCTGAGCCAGCAGGGCGGCTCTTTGCTGCTGTGCGGCAACTCGGGTGTGGGCCGCCGCTCGCTGATGCTGCTGCTGGCGTACATGCACAACATGGACTTTATCACGCCCAAGATGACCAAGTGAGAGGGCGGGGGATGTGGCTTTGTTGCGCTGCGCTTGGCGCCTGGCTTGGGGTTCAACCGCTGCATTGCACGATATTGCAGGCATGCCGGAAGTCGTGGTTTCCACGGCCGCATCCCTCGCCCCGCTCGCGTGACAGGAACTACGACCTCAAGTCGTTCCGCAACGACCTGAAGGAGGTGCTGCGGCGCGCGGGTGTGGAGGCCAAGCCAGTGATGCTGTTCCTGGAGGACCACCAGCTGGTGAACAATGCCTTCCTGGAGCTGGTGAACAGCCTGCTGTCCGGCGGCGAGGTGCCGGGTCTGTTCACGCCGGAGGAGCTGGCCAAGGTGGGCTAGGCTTGCCGGGTGGCAGAGGTACAGGCCGTGTGCACCTTTTGCGCTGCCGCTTGTTTGTGACGGCACGACTGACACGCGCGCTGAATGAACATGGCCCGTGCAGGAGTTGGCTCCACTGGACAAGGCGCGCGACGAGGACCCGCTGTACACCGGCCCGTCCAACTCGTACGCCTTCTTCAGCTATCGCATCCGCCGCAACCTGCACATCGTGGTGTCCATGGACCCCTCAAACGAGATGTTCCGCTCCCGCTGCGAGGCCAACCCCGCGCTGTTCACGCGCTGCAGTGTGCAGTGGCTAGAGGGCTGGAGCGTGAAGGGCTTGCAGCAGATCGCCGCCGCCCGCCTGACGGAGCTGGTGGAGAGCAGCCCCGAGCTCATGAAGCTCGGCAGAGATAAGCTGATCAACCATATGATTCACATCCACGTAAGTGCTGGTTGGTGGAAGGGTGGCGTCGCAGTGGCCTGGCGCTGGGGATACGGGTTGTACGTCCTGCGGTCAAGCTTGCCCAACATTACCCGCTGACGCGGTCACTCGTCGCTGCGTCTGCGCGCCCTCCCCACAGGCCAGCAGCGGTAGCCAGACTACCCGCGAGTACCTGGCGCTCGTCAGCCTGTACGGCCAGATCTACAACCGCAAGCGCACGCAGGTGCTGGAGCAGCAGAACTTCCTGAAGGGCGGTCTGGGCAAGCTGGCAGAGGCGGCGGTGACGGTGGACACGCTGAGCGCGGAGGCGGAGAAGCAGCGTGTGGTGCTCAAGGCCAAGCAGGCGGAGGCGGACGAGGCGCTGGTGCATATCCAGGACTCCATGCTCAAGGCCGCGGACCGGCGTAAGGAGGTGGAGGTGCTCAAGAAGCGCACCGCCATCGAGGAGGTGGAGATGAAGGAGCGCCGCGTCAAGGTGCGGGGCTGGGCGGCGGCAGCGGGTGTGGGATCAGGCCGGCGGGCGCGATGGGGACTGCAAAGTGGGTTTGCGGGCTGGTGTTAGCAGCCGTGTGTTGTGTGTTGTGTGTGTGTGTGTGTGTGTGTGTGTGTGTGTGCGCGCGCGCGTGTGTGTGCATGTTACTCAACCTCATTAAATGGCCCCAGGTGGAGGAGGAGCTGTCGGAGGTGCAGCCGCTGATTGACGCCGCGCGCAAGGCCGTGGGCAACATCAAGAAGGATAACATCGCTGAGATCCGCTCCCTCAAGATGCCGCCCGACGCCATTCGCGATGTGCTCGAGGGCGTGCTGATGGTGCTGGGCCAGCAGGACACGTCCTGGAACAACATGAAAACCTTCCTGGGCAAGGGCAGCGTCAAGGATGACATTATCAACTATGACGCGCACAAGATTACGCCCGAGATCCGTGCTCGTGTAAGTGGTGGGATGAGGGGGGCGCCGCGGGTTGCAGGGCAGCCCAGGCTCGGAGATACGGAGTAACGGCAAGCAGCTCTCTCGTTTTCCTGGGCGCCTTCTAACCTGCCGCGCCCGTGCCCTGCGTGCCGCCTGCTTCCCTACGCAGTGCGCCAAGCTGCTGGCGGCCAAGGGTAACTCTTTTGAGGACGCCGTCATCCGCCGCGTGAGTGTGGCCGCGGCGCCCATGGCGCAGTGGTTCAAGGCCAACCTGGAGTTCAGCAAGGTGCTGGAGCGCGTGTCGCCCCTGGAGAGCGAGCTGCACCGCCTGCAGAGCAGTCTGGAGGAGAGCCAGCGCCTGATCAAGCAGTACGAGGAGGAGCTGGTGCAGCTGGACGCGGCGGTGGGTGCAAGGGGAGAGGAACTGGGGGAGGGGGAGGGGGGTGGAAGGACTTCAGGGAGTGTGAGGAGGGTTGCACGGCGCGAAGTGTGGGTCTGGCACTTTCTTCAACACGGTGTTGTTGGTGTGTGTGTCCGCAGGTTGCGTCGCTGAAGGCTGAGTTCAGCAAGAAGACCAGCGAGGCGGAGACGCTGAAGATCAGCGTGGACAAGGCGGAGTCGGTGCTGTCGTCCGCCCGCCAGCTGCTGGACGGCCTGCGCGGCGAGAAGGTCCGCTGGGAGATCACCGTGGGCACGCTGGGTGAGCAGCTGAAGGAGCTGCCGCTGTCATCGCTGCTGGCCGCGGCGTTCATCACCTACCTGCCCTCACACCCGGAGGAGCACCGCCTCAAGGTTACAAAGGTGAGCGCTGCGGGTTTGGTGGGTGGTGTGGTGCATTACCCTGTCTCAGCACCAGTGATCCGTATGAATGGCAACTGCGGTCCATCCCACGCAACTACTGGCGTGCGTCCCTGCAGCTTAGTAACCCCCATTCCCGTCGCAGGATTGGTGTGCGTACCTGGGCGCGGCCGAGTTCGATGTGACCCGCTTCCTGAGCTCCGAGAGCGAGATGCTCAAGTGGAAGGCTGAGGGCCTGCCCGCGGACGGGCTGTCGGCGCAGAACGCGGTGGTCATCCTCAACTCCACCTCTCGCTCGCCGCTCATCATCGACCCATCGACCCAGGCCTCAGAGTGGCTCAAGTCGCACCTGCGTGTCACTGGCCAGAACGTGGAGGTGAGGCGGCAGCCGCAGCGCTGTGGGCATGATGCTTGCAGTTGAACCCGGGTGTGGTCAGGCATACGCGGCCGGACTGTCCCGTCGTTCGCATCCTACGCGCTATCTTTTGGCCTTCGTCAGCTTGGTACTTCCCTGTACTCGCCGCTGCTCCTCCATGTATCAGGTCACCACCATGGCCGACCAGCGCTTCACCACCACACTGGAGCTGGCGGTGCGCTTCGGCAAGACGCTGGTTGTGGCGGAGGTGGACAAGGTGGAGCCCATCCTGTACCCGCTGCTGCGCATGGACCTGGACCGCCAGGGCCCGCGCTTCGTGGTGCAGGTGCGTGCTGATACTATTCGCGCATTTGTCGGACTATAGTCTTACGCCTGCCTCATTTGTGCGCTGCATACTGCTACACACGTGCTAGCATGAGCCGCCCGCTTCAGCCGCCTCTCCTCGCCTCTGCCCTCCCGCTGCTGCAGATCGGTGACAAGGCCACCGACTACAACGACACCTTCCGCCTGTTCCTGGTGACCCGCAACCCCGACCCCTACCTGCCGCCCGACGCCCGCTCGCTGCTGGCTGTGACCAACTTCACGGTCACGCGCAGCGGCCTGGAGGGCCAGCTGCTGGGCCTGACGCTGCAGAAGGAGCGGCCGGAGCTGGAGGAGCAGAAGAGCACCATGTTGCGGCAGGAGGACGAGTGCAAGGTGGCGCTGGCGGAGCTGGAGCGCAACCTGCTGCAGACGCTGGCCACCAGCACGGGCAACATCCTGGAGAACAAGGACCTGCTGGACAAGCTGAACGAGACCAAGACGCGCTCAGCCACGGTGGAGAAGGCGCTGACCGAGTCCAAGACGCTGCAGGCCAGCCTGGACCAGCAGCGTGAGGTGTACCGACCCATCGCCGCGCGTGGCTCCGTCATGTACTTCCTGCTGGCGGACCTGCAGGCGCTCAACCAAATGTACACCTTCAGCCTGTCGGTGTTCCTCAACCTGTTCAAGAAGGCGCTGGACCGTGACACGCCGCCCGGCGGCGACGTCACGGCTCGCATCGCGCTGCTGGCTGAGTCGCTGCTGGAGCTGGTGTTCGCCTACGTCAGCCGCTCGCTGTTCAATGCCGACCGCCTCACGTTTGGCATGCACATGGCGCGCCACCTGCAGCCCTCGCTGTTCCCCGAGGCGCAGTGGGCCTTCTTCCTGGGCAAGCCCGTGCCCGACTCGGCCTCACCGCCGCCGAAGCCGTCGTGGGTGCGCGAGGAGCAGGCGGGCGCCTTCTCTGCGCTGGCCGCCGCCTTCCCGCAGCTGGTGGCGGCGGCGGAGCTGGCGGACTCGGCGCTGTGGGCGCAGTGGGCCAGCGGTGCCACGGACGCACTGCCTGGCAAGATTGCGGGCGGCAAGGTGAACCCCTTCCAGCAGCTGCTGCTGGTCAAGGCCTTCCGCCCCGACCGCCTGCAGAGCGCCATGTCGTCCTTCATCTGCGGCACGCTCAACATCAAGTCGGTGTCGCCGCCGCCGTTTTCGCTCAAGGCTCTCATTGAGGGCGAGACGCGGCCCGACGAGCCCGTCCTGTTCATCACCACGCCTGGCGCCGACCCGTCGCAAGAGCTGTCCGAGTACGCCGCCCAGACCATGGGCAAGGAGCGGTGGGTGCCAAGGGCTTTTGCACTACGCTGTGTGCATGTCACAATGGGGTGTTTTGATGGGCCTATAATGGCCGTGTGTTCTTTGCCGGCGGTGTTTCTACAAAGTCTCTGACGCCCGTGCGCTGGTTATGCGTTCTCGCAGGTACTTTGAGGTGGCCATGGGCCAGGGCCAGGCTGAGAAGGCCGTGACGCTGCTGCGCGAGTGCGCCAAGAACGGCGACTGGCTGGTGCTCAAGAACGTGCATCTGGCGGTGTCATGGCTGCCCTCGCTGGAGAAGGAGCTGCTGATGCTGCAGAAGCACGACAACTTCCGCATCTTCCTGACGTCGGAGCCACACCCCAAATTCCCGTCCACGCTGCTGGAGATGTCGCTCAAGGTGAGAAAGGGTAGGGGGGCAGGGGCAGGGGCACGGCGGGAATTGGCATCTGTGTGGTGAGTAGTGACTGCAAGTGCAGGATGATATCTGTGTTTGACGTGCGCCCCTGGTTGTGCTTGCACGCTTACCCTTGTTCGAACATCGCTCCCGCCCTGTGTCCGCTACTTGATTGTGGCAGGTGACCTTCGAGGCGCCCCCAGGCATGAAGAAGAACCTACAGCGTACCTACGAGGCCTGGTCCGCCGAGTACCTGGCGTCTGGCCCGCCCATCCGCGCTCAGCTGCTGTTCGTGCTGGCCTGGTTCCACGCCGTGGTGCAGGAGCGCCGCACCTACATTCCTCAGGGCTGGACCAAGTTCTACGAGTTCTCGTTCGCCGACCTGCGTTCGGGCATGGACGTGATCACGCTGGCCACCCGTGCCGGCACCGCGCCGCAGTGGCCGCTGCTGCTGGGCCTGCTGGATGACGCCATCTACGGCGGCCGCCTGGACAACCCCTTCGACTCGCAAGTGCTGCTGACCTTCCTGCGCCGCCTGTTCAGCGCCGAGACGGTGGGCGCGGCGGGCGGCAAGGTGCGGCCGCTGCCCGGCAGCAAGGTGGTGGTGCCCACCACCAACCATCGCGCCGACTACGTGTCCATCATCTCGGCCCTGCCGGACGTGGACACACCCGGTCTATTCTGCATGCCCGACAACATCGACCGCACCGCGCAGCAGGTCAACTCGGCGCGTGTAATCTCGCAGCTCAAGGCCATGAGCCTGCGCGCCGATGCCGCGGGTGGCTTCAACCGCGCACAGTGGCAGGCACAGCTGGGTCCGCTGCTGCGGCTGTGGGACCAGCTCATGTCGGGCGCGTCGGCGCTGAAGGCGGCCATGAAGGATATCCGCGCGCGCGGCACCACCGACAAGGGTGGCGCTCCCATTGAGAACTTCGTGGCTCTGGAGCGCTACAAGGGCGCGAGCCTGGTTGCGCTTATCGACCGCACCCTGGGCGCCATTGCGCGCGTGCTCAAGGGCACTGACACTCTGTCCAGCGGCGTGCAGTCCAGCGGCGCGGCGCTGCTGGCGGACGTTATTCCGGGCTCCTGGGACGCGGCGTGGGAGGGCCCCGAGGCACCCATGGACTACTGCCGCGCAGTGGTGGCCAAGGCGCTGGCCATTGAGGGCCACTGGGCGCGCTGCCAGCAGCCCGGCGGCGGCGGCCTGCTGGACGGAAGCGGCGGCGCCGGCCCGCTGGAGCTGAGCTCTGTGTTCCACCCGGGCACCTTCCTGAACGCGCTGCGCCAGCAGTCGGCCCGCACGCTGGGCTGCTCCATGGACATGCTCAAGGCCGTGACCAGCTGGGAAACCGCCAAGCTCAAGGCGGCGGCGGGCGGGGCGCCGGTGGCGCTGCTGGGCGGCCTGATCATGCAGGGTGCCACGTTTGACGGCAGCCGCCTGAGCCCGGTGGCGGCAGAGGCGCCCGCCTTCCGCGCGGTGCCGGCCATGAGCATGGCCTGGCTGCACAAGGACTCGCCCATGGCGTACGCCAGCTACATGGAGGCGCCGCTGTACATGACCAGCGACCGCAGCAAGCTGCTGGCGCGCGTGCAGCTGCCAGTGAGCGGGCCCGAGGAGATGGATGGCTGGGTGCTGGCGGGCCTGTCGCTGTTCCTGTCAGTATAGTCAATGAGTTGAAGGAAGAGGAGCTGGGCGCAGGCTTGGCAGAGGCGTTGATTGTAGCATTGCAACGGAGTAGGGGCGGAAGCACAGCGATAGTGACTGCGTCAGTAAGGTGCAAACGCGGCCCTGTGTAGCATACGTTTGTGAACGCGATGTACGTCTGGGCTCCGGTACACATCTACCATACGGCTGCGGTGTATTGGTTGAGTACGCAATGCGATACCGAATGCGAGCTGTGCTGCGGATATGTTGTACGAGGTTCCCGTGCGCATGCACTTTGCACCCATGCCCAAGGGTTGTCTGAGTGTGAAGCCGTTTGATTTCTGACACGACTGATGTTTGATTTCTGACACGACACGGGATGCAATTGTAACCACTACACTGTGCACCGAAGGCTTCCAACTGAATGGCATGATGACGATAGAACCCAGTCAACCCACAGGCAGACCGCATGCTCGCACACAGGGGTGCTCAGAGCGGGTGTGTGTGTGTTGAAAAGAAAACAACAAAACGAAGCCCGCCCAGACGGCGCGCCAGAGTTACGTTTACGGATACCTACCAATACCGAGCGTCTTGTAGCCGCGTCGACCCTGGTAGTCATACTTACCCGCATGTGTGTTAAAGAGCACAAGGAAAACATTACGCGTAGGACAGTGTATGCAATGCAGAATTACGGCCGCGGATTACCTTCAGAGTATACTTACCGCATGTGTGTGTGTGTATGTTTATGTTTATGTGTGTGTGTGTGTGTATGTGTGTGTGTGTGTGTGTGTGTGTGTGTGTGTGTGTGTGTGTGTGTGTGTGTGTGTGTGTGTGTGTGTGTGTGTGTGTGTGTGTGTGTGTGTGTGTGTGTGTGTGTGTGTGTGTGTGTGTGTGTGTGTGTGTGTGTGTGTGTGTGTGTGTGTGTGTGTGTGTGTGTGTGTGTGTGTGTGTGTGTGTGTGTGTGTGAGACTACGGTTTCCACGGTTATTCTGCCAGATCATGTGAATCGTGTATCTGGTATAACCAACGACAGGGCTCTCAATCGAGGGCTGCCGTGACCTGGCGTTTCCCCGGCAGAGCGCAAACAGCTCTGGAGTCCACAGGGTAACGCACTCCGACCCTTCACCGCGCCAGTAACCCTTGCGGAATTACTACCGGTGTAACAACCTCAGACCCAGCGGGCGAGCTACATCTTAAGACCAGGCGGGCAGAAAACAAAAAAACAGCAAACATAACAAAACACGCAGCACGCAGCACGCGACAGCACGCGATAGCACGACCACGGTGGCTGTGGGGCTGAGTCCTACGACCCCGCAGCCTGCACGACCTCAACCGCAACCTAACCAGCTCTCGACGGCAGGGCAGACTATGCCTACGGGCAGCCACAAACGCGTCTGGCCACTAGGCCGGTCCAGGCCGTAAGGCCCGGGGTGCTACAGCACCCAAAAACACCCTCACAGGCAAGAACCCCGCAAACCTGGCCCTGCTCCCACGGGCGTAAAACAACAAGGGGTGTCAGCTTTGTACAGCTGGAAAATGGGCTGAGCCCCCGTACGCTTGGGAGCTGATAGGCGTGTAACGCCCCGTCAGAGCCTCCATGCCGCTACGACGCGCAGGCGCATCGGCTAGGGACACTCGGGTTGGGGTCGTGCGGGATTTCCCGCGCCACGCATGCGTGCCTTGTCACGTTCCCAAACACCCCAAGCATTTCTTTCGCCTCCTGCCATACTCAACACCTCCCCGGCGCCCCACGCTCAAAGGGCTAGGCGCGGGGCGGGGGCGACCTCGGGGCTTCTCGGCATTCTGGCGCGTCGGCAGGCATGGCTCAGCAAGTCGCTCAAAACTTTCGATATACTTCCCCGCTTTGCTTGCCGCCAACATAGTTTGCCTTATAGACTGCATATCAGCGGGCACCGGATGCTTTCCTCGCGACCTCGCGGAAGTCAATTGTCCATGGACGCGCGAAGGCACTTCTCGCTCCGCCCGAATTTTCCCTGCCACCTATTTACATGCAATAGGCATTAACAAATACTAATACGTAGTAGTCGCGGTTTGCGCCAGTATGCTATGTTTTGCCGACGCACGAACGCAGCCACGGACAGGGGTGTTCCTGGGGGGCTTCGCCCCCCCCCTGGAACGCTGCGCTGGGGGGGCTCAGCCCAAAAACCCTTCGCCTGCCCACTAGGCTCCCCTGCTGACCCTCTCGTATGCCACTGCTTCAGTGGCTCATGTTAGTGCTCACGCGCTTATCCTAAGGGTTGATCCAGGGGGGGGGGTAGGAAACAAAGTGCCAGACCCCATGCCCCGAAATCCCCCGGGACCCCCCTTGAGGGGACGACCGACCCCCCGACGGACAAAACCTTGTTGTTCAGGGGTTAAAACCCCTCCATTTGATACCAAAGTGGTGTCAATCGACTCCTCTTGACGAGCACTATCACTCCGTGTCATCAGCGGTCCTGTTCTGAGACTTCGGTCACCGGCGGGATCCTATCCATGGCAATCCCCTCGACCCAGACCACCCCGCGCTCAACTCTCTGCCGCGTGACGAATGGACAATGTGCACCGGCAGCCTTGTTAGACGTGAACTCGAGCGCACCAGCGCTTCAGAGCCAAGCTGTGTCAGTGCGCATGTGTTGAATGTGGAGACATGTCCCGACATGTCCACGCCCGGACGCGCAACTTAGCCCTCCCACGCTTTGTTTGTGCTTATTACGTCATAACGTGCACATATGAGCCTCGTACTGCTGCGTTTGGTCCCTAGTTCTGCTTGTGGGGCGCTTCCCGAAATCCGCCGGGATGGGCTCCCGAAACCCGACGGACCCCCAGGGACGAGGACTGACCCCCCAACTTTGGCGGCCCAGAACTTCCTCACCAGACACCCCCTTAAGAAACTAAAAGTACGTGCATAATGCTCTCCTAAAGCTCTGTAATTTTGAGCATGGGGTAAGAATCTGAGCTTTCTACCCCCCCCTGGTTGATCCCTTTCAAGCCTCCAGCTTTATAGCTTGCGGCAACGCGCACAGCATTTCACCGTTCACCACCGCCAGGATGGGGTGAGTGGCGTGAACACCATCCCAGCCCTTATGGGGCACGCCGAGCTGCGCGAACTGCATCAGCCGCGACCAGAAGTCCTGCGACTGCACGAGCGCACGCAAGCTCGACGGGGTTGACGCCTGGCTGCGGCGGCGTCAGCTGTGTGGGCGGGATCTCGTCAAGATCGAATTCCGCCTCCACTGCACCTGCCACCGCAGCCTCGGGAGCTGCTGCTGCCGCCGTCTGAATTTCCAGGGCCGCTGCGGCGCGCGTCATCCCGCGCAGCCGCACCCGGCCATGTTCTGTGGTGGCCAGCGCCGCCATCACCACCACGTCCCAAACACACTGCTGAAAACCCGGCGGCGCCTGGACCAGCCACAGCTGGGCTTGGCTGATGGGAGCCGGACCGGGGTTGTGTGCGTTGATCTGCGCCACCACGGCCTTCGCCACCGCGCAATCCCAGAAGTGGTGCTGCCGTGGCGCGGCGGCGGCGTGTGCCTCCGCCGCGGCGCCCCCATGGCCGTGCTGCCCACAGCCGCATGGTTCACGGCGAGCCAACGGCATGTGCGAGTTTCCCGGCAGCGGCACTGCGTCGATGGCCAACCGCCACAGCGTCTCAAAGTGTCGCCGTTCCCAGCGTACCTTCTGCCAAAGGCGCGCCAGGGTGTCCCTAATGGCGCCAAGCGTTGCAGCCGCAGCTGCTGGCAGGTCCTCCCGCCGCAACACAGCGCGCAGCGGCAGGCCCTGTGCCGCGCGCTCATTATCCTCGTGTAGGTCCGCCTGCCGCGTGGCCACATCGTCCAGCTGCATGGATGTGGCCATGCGGACGGACAGCTTCGCTAGGGGGACTTTGAGGGTCTCAGAGCCAGAGAGCTTCCAGCCCATGCGCGGCATGATGGTGGTGCGGACGACCTCACTGGTGGACGGCGCCGGGACAGGCGCTGGGCCAGGGCTCGCCAGGTGTGCGGCGTGAGCCTGCGCTGCACTCCACCATGATGGCGGGATGTCGCCGACAAGGCCCTGCAGCGCGGCGAGCGTGGGCCCACGGCGCCGGCGACGGCCGTCTGACGGCGCAAGGTAGTCTCGCAGCCACCCCTCCCAGTCGACTGCAGCCGCCGCAGGTGGTCGTGCAGCGTGGGCTCGCACTAAGTCACCGATGGTCACCAGACGCGCGCAGGCTCGCAGCGTCCTATGGCGGTAGTCGAGACCACGCCCCTGCGTGCGCCGCGCTACTCCTGCCGGAACGGGCTCCACAGCTGTTTCGCCATCGCTGCTGCTATCCTCCTCCTCCTGCTCGCCGTTGGCCGCCGCGGGGGACGGGGTGAGGAGCGGGTTGCCCCACAGCGGCGCCGTGAAGCACCAGGCACCAGGCTCCGGTACCTCAGTCAGTACTTGCACCGGCGGCAGTCACCCCAGCGCTTAAACCGTGCGCTCGGTATCCTCGGGGAGCGGGTGGCTGGGGATGATGTCGCCGGCGCCCTCCGCCACCGGTACTGCCGTCAGCGTGCAGGGATGTGTGTGTGTGTGTGTGTGTGTGTGTGTGTGTGTGTGTGTGTGTGTGTGTGTGTGTGTGTGTTTGTGTGTGTGTGTGTGTGTGTGTGTGTGTGTGTGTGCGTGTGTGTGCGTGTGTGTGCTCGCCACGGATGGCACGAAGCCGGCCGTGGCGGGATGAGACGAGGCTAGCGTGTCCGGTGCGATGGGGGCTACGTGTGGCGGCAGTGGTGAGCGGGGCCGCCGCGTGCTCCGGGGGCCTGGGGGCCTTGACACGAGCGCACCTCACGGACGTCTGGGCAGGACGGCTGCGGGGCGGTGTCTTTCCAGGTTTATGGTGCGCCCCTTCTAAGAAACAGGACTCGTAAGGAAGGAAGGAATGGGATGCACACAGGTCGAGGCCACCTCCCACCGCACCGCAGTGTGCATGGCCACGCCCTAGGTGGATTCAACATGCGGTCATGCGGACGTCCACCTGTCGAGCTTGTCTTTGCATTAAGAGCACTCTAACTGCACAAAGCTGAGGACACATACAAAAAGCAAAGCGAGTTCTTGGTCTTGCAGTCTTCGGGCCTTCTGATTCTTCTCTTCCACCTGCTTCTGCCCCTTTTCACCACCTGCATCATTAATTCTTACGCTTGAGGCACCAGCCCAATGGTATATTGGCTGGTCTCCCTGCAGCTGCCCAACAAGCGGAAAGATGCTTGCTGGGAGCTTCTGCAGGAGAAGACGAGCGCTGCAGCGCTTGGCAGCAACTATAAGCTTGAGATTCCCGACCTCCGAGTAGGAACGCTGGACTCGCTCATGGCCCTGAGTGACGAGCTGAGCAAGACCTCCACTATGATGGAGGCTGTGGTGAACAAGGTCAAGCGCCAGGTCAATGACGCTGCTGGAGCGAAGGGACTGGTGGGCCTGAAGGTGGAGGGAATGTCCACGGAGTCCTACGTTCAGCGCTTCAAGTGGGACGAGGCGAAATTCCCTGCGCGGAGGCCCCTGAAGGAGACAGTGGACAGGATGCAGGAGCTAGTCAGTCGCATTGAGGATGACCTCAAGGTGCGGGGAATTAACTCGTCGGTTTTCCGATCCATCAGCTATTCATCACACACACCTGGCACGCAAACCCACGAATACCCGAAATCCTAACGCAGGTCAAGGCGAGCGAGTACAACAACCTGAAGAGCCAGCTTAACCAGATCACCCGCAAAGCCCAGGGCAGTCTGGCGGTGCGGGACGTCAGCACGCTGGTCAAGCCAGCGCAGGTCATCGACACGGAGCACTTGACCACGCTCTTTGTGATTATCTCCAAGTTCTCGCTGAAGGAGTGGGAGGAGGGCTACGAGAAGATGTGCAACTTTGTGGTGGGTAGGGATGGAAGGCGTACGGGGCTGAGGTGCGGCCTGGCCAGCGTGGGTTTGGCTGAGGCGCCAGGCATACTTGCATACGCTGCTATGCTCTGAATGTCGCGAACAATAGCACAAGTAGCGATAGTGGCGAAGTTGTGGCCTCACGAACTGCGCTGGCCGCCTCACGACAAACTGACAGCTGACTGATTTGTTGGTACGTGTGTGCCATGGTGGCCATGCGGGCCCCCAGGTGCCGCGCTCCTCGGCGCACATCTCGGAGGACAACGACTACTCGCTGGTGAGCGTGGTGCTGTTCAAGCGCGTGCTGGACGACTTCAAGGCCGCGGCCCGCAGCAAGGGCTACCAGGTCAGCAGTGGTATTGATTGGGGCAAGCTGTGTTGTGGGGGAGTGGGGGAGGGCAACGTGAGAGCCAAAATTAGGTATTGGTCATTGACGCGGTGGTATTGACCAATGCAATGAGGTACCGTAGTGATACAAAGGTTTCGGGGAGCAAAGTTCGGGAAGCGGTCCCGAATCTGCTCCCGAACCCATTTATATAATAATTTCGCCCTCTGGGTCCCGAAAATTAAAATCACCAATCGGATATACTATTTTCCGGAGCGCGCGCTGCGCGCGCCTGGAGGGGGTCAAGGGGGGCTGGCAGTGGCAGCAACAGCAGCACCGGTGGTGCGGGGTGGTGGCTTGCCGTAGGGTGGCTGCTGTTGCAGCCGTAAGGTGGTCCCCTGGTCAGTAGAGTCTTCCTGATAAGTACATTACAGTGGACGTGCATGAAAGTCTGAGCCACGGGGCCATTGTGCATAACACACGGTCGCATGCCGGGGCGTGAAGGCGGCAGCAAGGGCGGCAGGCCGGCGGGAGTCCCGAAACCTGTCCCGAAATTTGAATCAGACTTGCAGCTATCACCGGCGACCGTCCCGAATACTTAATTACCCGAATAAGTTTCAACACATATTTGTACCCTGTCCCGAACATTCAAAACCCGAAACCTTTGTATCACTACGGTATGGAAACAGCTGGAGGGCTTTCAGCATGGCACGCGCCTTCAACTTTCAGGACGGCAAAGTATGCGCTTGCATGGTAATTGCTCTCGTGCAGTCCCCATTGTGCATGGCATGTTTGTCACGTTGCTCAAAGCCAGCATGTTCCTGTCACTGTCAGGTGCGCGAGTACCACGCGCCCACCGAGGGTTCGGAGCTCACTACGGCCCAGGCGGAGCAGCTGAAGAAGGACGTGGAGCAGAAGAAGAACGCGCTGGAGCAGTGGTGCAAGACAGCGTACGGCGAGGTGGGTGGGGCAGGGGAGGGATCGCTGGGCAGGGTGTGGTGGTGCTCCTCGACTTGAACAGGCCGTGCCGGCACCCGGCCACCCCTTATCGGTGGGAAGGTCGTGGACAGGGGCGCGGGGACGCGCTGGAAGGGTCCACAAACGCCAGCGAACGTTGGTGCGTCACAGGGCAACCAGTTGTACATGCATTCGTGACTCAAGTCAGTACTCGCGTCTGTTTCACGCGGGTGCGGGTGTGCACACACGGGTATGACGCCAGTCTGAGCGGGGGTAAAAACGTGTCACGTGGGTAGCTGTCAGCGAGGCATGCTTTCGCCACAGTCGCACTCTTAAGCCCGGGGACTGCAAATTAGTCTTGTAAAGTATAGTTTAGTCGACGGCAACAAGTTGACGTCAAAAGAGGCTGTCTGCGCGAGCTTGTAGTGCATGTTGACCGCAACATTACCAAATCGGCCCCAAACACAGTATTAATAATATACACAGTATGCATATAATACATGCTAAACACCGGCAGCTAAATCGGAGGTCGACCCGACAACCGGGTCTGACAAGCAGGCCGGAACGCATCCCCCGGACACCACGCGAAAAAGGTCAGTCTAGACCGTGTCGACCACCCGGGACCACGTTAGCGGAGTTGGGGAGCGGACGACAAGGCCAAGGCAGGTAACCAGGCTGTGCCATTTACCCCGCTCCCAGACCGGCGTCAAACGATACCCGTGTGGGATGTGCAGCGGGCGGCTACCAGCAGGCCAGGCATCTGCCCATGTGTGCCATGTTTTCGCCTGCACCTGCGCTCCCCGCAGGCCTTCAGCTGCTACATGCACGTGCTGGTGGTGCGCCTGTTCGTGGAGAGCATCCTGCGGTACGGGCTACCGCCCTCCTTCCAGGCCGCGGTGGTGCGGCCACAGGACAAGTCGGAGGCGCGCCTGCGCCTGGAGCTCGAAACCACGTTCGGCGGCGGTGAGTGGCTGGGGCGGATACTCGGCCCAGTGCCGTATCTTTCTTCTTTACGTTGGGCGGCTTCCAAGCTGCACTCCCGTACGATAGGCCAGCCATAATAAGGCATTTCGGTCTTGTTGTCATGCTCCTCTCACTTCCAATCGGTCCTCTCCTGCGGGTCCATGCGCAGGCAAGGCCCACTACTGGAAGGATGACGGATCCAACCTGGGCGCCGGCCTTGCGGGCGACACGGAGCTGTACCCCTACGTGTCGCTCACCTTAAGCACCGACTACAGCGCGTAAAGGCGCATCGAGCGGCGAGGAGCTGGGAGCGGACGGGCGGCGCGTGCAGTGTCATGATGTTATGGTCTACAGCTGGGTGGGTACAAAGAGGGAGGCATTGTCACTGGGTGTGGGAAAACGGGAGTGAGGTGTCAGTATGGCGGGATAAATCGACAGGCGGATCAGGCGGCATACGGGCACATAGGCTGCATTGGCCACATAAGTGCAATTGGTCCTGGTGAAGACCAGAGCGCGAGCTTGGAGGATTGTCGTGCGTTCGGGCGAATTTATATGTAATTTCGGCATTTCAGTATGAATGCGGATGTTACCGAGGGGACAGTCCCAGCACCCGAGGACGCCGAGCCATCAAATGCTATCAGGGCCCAACTTGACTCCACCAACCCCGACTTTGCTGCAAACCCTCCCGCGGTCAAAGTCCGTGTGATTCCGCGCACAGTGAGTCCGAGCCAAGCCTCAACCCGCCAGAGCCCCACCGCTGTGCCTCAACGCCACAAACCTAGGCACCGGGGTGCCGGGAAGCCCAGTATGAGGCAGCCCAGTCCCTGCCGCTACGCACCAGCCGCGGGAAGTATGCCAGATGGCTGGCCTCATGAAGGCCCATGCACCATAAGGCAACCCGGCAGCCCAAGCGATCTGACCCCATGCCTCCGCTCCTCCAGAACCAACAGCGCCAAGACCGTTTGCCCATTTGCCCTTTCGTGGAGTCATGGCTGCATCGCTTGCCGTGCGCCAAGCCGGCAAGCCCTTGTGGTCACATCGAAGGGCACCAGGGGTCCCTGAACGGCTGAACCTCCCCTGGAACCGCCTGACAGCTTTGCCAATTTCGTCCGGTTACACAAGGTGACAAGGCGCGTCTTGTCAGCGTGGAATCCGTGGATATACGACACCTCCATGTATCGGACAAGAAATGTGGTTGCCCCACGCCACGTCTCTAGTCTAAGACCGCAAGCGTCTACCTCATCTCCCGGACATAGTCGGGGTCGGTTCGTACAGGCACGGCCCGCCATGCATCCAGCCACGGTCCGCTGGTCATCTTCCTGCAGGTGCGCTGCGGCTCTGCATCGCGAGTGTGGCGTTGCGGTGTGTCTGTGTGGTGCTATCGCCTGGCCGGGCGCCCGGAGCGTGAGGAATGCGCATCAGCAAACTTCCAGCCAGCCAGCAACTTGTCGGTACAGTAAATCCGGCGTTCGACCAGCCGCGCACTCCTGTCCTGCCGTTGCAAATTGTTTGCCATCTGCTGGGGTTTGGAAATCAGCTGCACCCTACGGGACTTCATCAACCTGCCTTAACAGTTAACACTGTCCCATCGCGCATCCAGCCACGGCCCGCTGTCAAGCACAAGCAGAATCAGCAATCAACCAAACAGCAGGAAATCCTCTAGCCACAACACTCCTCACTGCTGCGGCCTACGACGTACCACATACCGTGCTGTGCTATGCCAGGCTATGCTCGCCAGCAAAGACCGTAACTAGACACTCAACCTGCACGCCGGCGCCGCTTCTTGGGCAACGCTGCGCTGTGCCGCTGTCCTCCTCCACGTGGCCTTGCTCGCCCCCTCCGCTACGCACATGCACGCCGCAACTGCTGGGCCCAGGGCTGCTGCCGCCGTCAGGCCCTGTACCGCTGCTGCTGTTGCTGCTGGTGGGGCCAGGCCCTCCACCACCACGATCCGTAATTTGCGTGGGGGAGCTTGGCGTCGCGGCCCTGCGGTGCGACGTGATCGAGCATGCAGCTGTATGAGCGCTACTCTAAGCGTAGAGTTTATGAGGACCTGCTAGGGAGAATGCGCCGTGCGTGCGTTTCTTGCGCGACCGGCTTTGAAACAGGGATGCGGCCCCCCTGGTCCCCTGGCTAGCAGGCCTCCTCCCGCTTCCAGTGCCTCGTACCACATCTTCCCTATCCCCTCTTGGGCACTGCAATGTGCGTGTCTACGACCAGGTCCAGCACCCTCTGCCAACTGCGTGTTCTCAATGGGATCCACAGTATGTTGGCTGGCATCAGTACCGTAAGTTACGCTGGTGTTGTCCTGCGAAGACTGCCGCTCCCTGCCTCCGACGCCAAAAACACGATGCAACTGTCCTTGAATCGGAAATTACACCTCGCATTTTGGGTCACACCCAATAACCCACTCGTTCCGTTCTTAAATCGCTCACACGCGCATCCTGCCTTCACGCTCGCGTCCGTAAGTCCGACTATACTCCGCCTGCTCCATCACCGTCAGTTTCGTGCCTCACACCAAAAGGCACTATGCTAAGAAGTACCGGCCCTATGCACCGCTAGCCACTTGTCCACTCCTGGATCCAGCACTACGCCCATGCTCCTTCATCAGACAGAGCGCACGCACGCAGCGCGCTTACTCCAGCTTCTTCACGGTCTCCCAGGTGAAGTCGGGATCGTCGCGGCCGAAGTGGCCGTAAGCGGCCGTCTTCTGGTACCGCTTGTTGCCACCGCGCTTCAGGTCCAGGTTCTTGCCGATGAGGCCTGTGCATGGGAAAATCGATGGGTGGAAACCGGAGCGCATCAAGGCAAACTGCACAATGCGATCTGCGCTTTGGACTGCATGCAGGTGTCCCACAGATTCCCATCACTGCGAGTCAGCATCAAAGCCTTGAATCCACAGCAGAACCGCATGAGTCTGGGTAAGCCCTCACAACAGCAGTTCTCACCGGGGCGGAAGTCGAAGTGCTTCCGGATCAGCTTCAGGATCTCGGCATCGGGCATGGTGCCGGTGCCGTAGGTGTCAACGAACACCGACAGGGGCTCAGCCACAGCGATCGAGTACGACACCTGGACCAGGCAGCTGCAGGGGCGGAGGAGACGGAACCATGGCGAGGACAAGAGGTTACGCGGAGGAGACAGAGCCATGGTGCGGACACGAGGTTAGGCCAAACTCGTATGGCACATCAGACGATGACAATACCAATCCTGGCCCGCTTGCCATAGCCCTTCGGTTCCATGACCATTCCAAACAGTTGCCAGCTGCTACCCACTCACCGCTTGGCCAGGCCCGACGCAACGACGGACTTAGCGGCCTGGCGGGCGATGTAGGCGCCCGAGCGGTCGACCTTGGTCGGGTCCTTGCCCGAGAAGGCGCCACCACCGTGGGCACCCCAGCCGCCGTAGGTGTCGATGATGATCTTGCGGCCAGTCAGACCGGCGTCGCCGTGGGGGCCACCAATCACGAAACGGCCCGAGGGGTTCAGGTGGAAGATGGTCTTGTCGTCCAGGTACTTGGCCGGCACCACGGGCTTGATCACGTGCTCCATCAGGTCCTCACGAATCTTCTCGTTGGTCACATCGGGGTTGTGCTGGGTCGAGATCAGGATGGTGTGCACGCGCTGGGGAATCATGGCGCCGCCCTCGCGCTTGTACTCCACGGTGACCTGTCAGGAGGCGATGGCAGCACCGATTGGGGAGACAGTAAATGGGAATTCATGGTCGCGATGCCTAGCATTGCTGAGCGCCATGGAGGTCGGGAAACCACCCTGGCCCTTGCAGTCTCCGCCATTATAGAAAACGCTTGGCCCTCAGCGAAAGGCAGCTCACCTGGGTCTTGCCGTCAGGGCGCAGCCACGGGCAGACGCCGTTCTTGCGGACCTCAGTCAGCTTGTAGCCCAGCTGGGTGGCCAGCACGTGGGTCAGGGGCATCAGCTCGGGGGTCTCGTCAGTGGCGTAGCCGAACATGTGGCCCTGGTCACCGGCGCCGATCTCCTCCAGCGCCTTGGTGCCCATGCCGTGCACGCCCTGGCCGATATCGGGCGACTGCTCCTCGATGTGGACCAGCACCTACGAGAATACCATGGTGACATAGGAGGTTTGTGGCAGCGCAAGCCAGGGCAGCGAGCGCGTGGGGCCTGGGGGCGCGGAAGGCAAGGGCCAAGGCGAGGGCCAGCACAGCGGAGCACGCCCGAACGCCGGCCTCAGCAACGCACCTTGCACTTGTCGGCGTCCAGGCCCACGTCCTCCGAGGTGAAGCCAATCTCCTTGCACACCTTGCGCACAATGGCCTCGTAGTCAACCTTCGCCTTGGTGGTGATCTCACCGAACACCATCACCATGCCTGCAGGCCAAAAGGGTCGGCTCCAGCTCAGAAAACCACGACCAACTTTCTTTCGAAGGTGGATTTCACTTGTTATGCAGCTTAAACCATGGGTGCGACACTTGCGTTGTTGAATGATCTGGGCTGGCAGCGTTCGGTCGGCGTAAACGCTCACCAGTCTTGCAGCACGTCTCGCAGGCAACCTTTGAGTCGGGGTCCTGCTCCAGGCAGGCGTCCAGGACAGCATCGGACACCTGCACCGGGGAACAACCGCACCATCAGTACCCTGTCCAGCTCGGAGGAGCGTCGCGCCCCGGAGCGCTGGCTTTAGATCAGTTGACAAAGCTAGCGATGTCCAAGAATAATTCGGTTGCACCAGAGCGGAGCCCCCAGGCGACTCAATAGGCGCGGAATTGCGCCGCCGCGTCTAACGTGCCTGGTCGCAGATCTTGTCGGGGTGACCCTCGTTCACCGACTCCGAGGTATACAGGAAGGACTCCAGGGCGGCCATTCTGCGCGCGAACGGGTGGGAAGGAGGTCGTCTACAGCGAATGCTAAAGAGCGTGCAAGCAAGGTGTGGCAATTTGCATTTTAAATTTCTCACTTTGAGTCTGTCGCAAAACAACCACCGCGGCGGGGTTGAAAGGAGACGATTCAAGCGCGCGGGCGGATTTTGAGCTACCCGCCCGAATGCGCAATGAGCCGTACAAGTCGGGTGACAGCATTTTATTTTGGGAGCGCTTACAGCGCCGAGGCTGTGTGAAATTAGAGCTTGCCCACACCATGCCGCCTGCCAGTTTGCGCGGAGCGGGTGTACCCCTGCTCTTGTCGCGCCTGTGTGTGTGCACATCGTCTGCGCGCTGACCCGCACGCACGCGCCGAGCCGCTTGACGGCTTGGCGTATTCAATACAAAAGTGCTGCACGTGGTTATGGTTCCAATAGGGAGGGCCGCGCTGAACCCATTGCCGGGCCCAGGTGGACTCTGCGGGGGCGTATGCGGAAGTGCACTAGCGGTCAAGGGGCGTGCCCCGAGATAAGAGAGGCGTTACTTTGTGGCGGATGGCTGCCAAGCTGAGGAGCGTTGGCTGATTGCACCGCGTGGGAAGAAAGTTGACAGAGAGGACGTCGCGTGCGAAACCGCAGGCTGTACGGTGGGGGTTGCAGGGCCGCACGTTACAATGCAGGCCGTGACCACTCGCCATGAGTCCAGCATCTCCATTTCATCACTTCAGACGTCAAGAGTTCGACCTACCTCTGTCCTGCGGCTACGGCCACTTCTCTTCGCATCCTTGCTAGCTGCAGGGTGCAGGGCCGCCGTGAAGCTTGGGCAACTACACTCGACTGCTGCGTGGGATGGGATGACCCTTACTGACTACGACATCAGACGGCGTACTCAAGTGCAGACGTGCCGCTTGTTCCCGCGAACTGTTTGAGTGTTTGATGTACTGGCGGTACTGTACCTGGGGCCGGAGCACGCCAACATGGCTGCAGTCCTCCGCCCGCACTGAAACACGGGTTACACGCGTACGTAATAGTTCCGCAACGCACGTCAATAACGGCTACGTCGCGGCGGAAATGGTAACTTAGTTGTCACAAGGCGTGTACCACCCGTGCTACACGGCGCCCAATGCGGATGAAGAGGCTTCTGGTGGGGTAAATAAAGGTAGTGCTAAGGTGACACCCAATGCTATCTATCCTCTGTGTCACCAACTTCGGTGCGCCCTGGTGCGCAACCCTGCTCACAGTGGCGCTTTAGCCTTTAGGGGTGTGGAGCTGGCCACCAATCGCTGTGTGCATCGTGCCAGCCCAATGGTGCGTGCCCCTGTGCCAGCCGCGCTCAGTTGCGATCATGGGTGCCCTGGTTGCGATGTTACATGCCCGCCAGGGACGTTGTGCAAATTGGTGTCAAGTTACTCCTGCCTGCCGCGCCGCTGCCTGTCGTCCCTGCTCGTGGACCTCCGCCCTCGCCATTCCCGTTGCCAGCGCCGTAAGGGCCCTCCCCGTCGCTGAAGCAGCCGCAGCAGTCGCAGCAGCCGCAGCAGCCGCAGCAGCCGCAGCAGCCGCCCCTGTCCGGCCACTGCCACCGCTGCCCTTGCGCGTTCCGCCTGGGCTGGTGGAGGCGGGCCCGCGGCCCCGCGCCCGGCGGCCCAGTGGCGCCTTTGGTGCGGGGTAGCTACGTCTTCAAGTGTCGGCCTTGGCAGTCGGCTGGGTTCGTGCAGCCGTTTGAGGTGCGCCGTGTGCGGTCTGCCGGGCCGCGTGGGGGCGTGGCCCTGGTGGCGCCCGACGGCCGGCTTGAGTGGGGGCTGGCCAGTACCCGCTGCCTGCCTTGCCATTTGGCGACTCGGTGTGCTGGACGCCGGGCAAGCAGTACTGTGAAGTATGCCGCAAAGCCGACAATGAGCCTCAGATGCTGCTTTGCGACGGCTGTGACGGCAGCTGGCATCTGCGGTGCTTGGGTGGCCTGGAGAAGGTGCAGTCGGACAGCTGGCTGTGCCGGCACTGCACTGCACTGCACTGCACTGGTGTCCGCAGCTGCCTGTACCCCGCTGCGCTCCGGCCCCTGCTCGCATGGCGCGGGGCGGCCTCAGTCCGCAGGCGATGGCGGTCCGAGCACATGCGGTGGCGCGGTCCGGCATCCCGCGGCTGTCGTCCCGTCCCGTCCCGTCCCCGCGGCTGTCGTCGCCCGACCCGTCATCGCGGCGCAGCCACCGCCTCGCTGCCGCGTCCGTACCGGCGCCGCTGCCGCAGGAGGGCGTCCGTCTTCGCCTCCCCCGCCAGCGCGGTCCGGCAAGGCTCAGGAAGGTCGGCGGAAGGTGGCAGTGGCGCCGGCGCTGCCCGAGCCACTGCTGGCGCTCCCACCGCCGCCGCCGCTCCCACTGCCACCGCCGCTTCCGCCGCCACCGCCGCTCCCGGAGGCGCCACCACTTCCAATGCCTCCTGGCGGTGCCGGTGGGCCGGCCGCCATGCTGTTGGATCCACGGTCGGCTTTGGGGCGGCGTGGCCCTCAGGAGGCCGACGGCCTCGATTGGGCCCCTGCCGCCAAGCGCGCGGACACCCGCGCTGACGGAGCCGCGGGCTCTGGCCTGCGGGCTGGTTTCCTGCTGCCGCCGGCTGGGAGGCGGCCGTCGCCTTCGAATTCTTTTCGAGCTGAGCTGCATGCACATTTTTGGGCTGAGCTGAAGCATGGCGTAGCGGGCAGTCGGCTGCAGCGGCAGGGGTGTTTTCCTTGCTGTCTGGTTGGCCTGCTGCCTGCTGCACTAGCGCTTGATAGCTGGGCGCGACTGGGCACATATGGCGGGCGGTGCCTGTACCCGGCTATGTCCGGGAGATGAGGCTAGTATCGGAACCTTCGGCCTCAGACGGAGGACGTGGCGTGGGCTCAGCCCACTTTTCCCTTGCAAGGGAGAGCCACCTTTTCTTGTCGAGCTGAGCCCCCCGAGCGAAGACGATCCAGGGGGGGGCGAAGCGATCCAGGTGGACGGCTGCAGCTGGGGCGTGGTGACAAAGTGCAACGCCGGGCGGTACGGCCGCACGCGAGCAGCTATCTGGCTGCAGGAGGCCTGCTTGGCGGTGGTAGCGGCTGGGGTGGGCTCGGTTTGGCAGCGTGTTGATGCGTGTGTGCCTGCGTTTGGTCGGGCGCCGGCAGTGGTTCCCGTGCGGCAGCTGGTCTGCTTTGTTGTGGAGTCCTTGAGCGCAGCCGCTTGGTCCGGTCCGCGTGCGTGGCGGTCGGTTAGCTGCTGCCTGTGTGCCCCGGCTTGCGTGCGGCCCATGACCCAGCTTGCTGTGTGTTGTTGCGTGTGCGCCTGCGCTTGGTCGTGCGCCTGCGGTGGTTACCGTGCTCGCGGTCGTTTGGGCTTGGTGCGGGGTTTGCGTGTTCCGCCTTCCTTTTCTTTTTCCTGCCATGGCGAGATGCTGCTTGGTAGAGCGCGGCCTGCGGCCCCGCGCCGCGCGAAAACAAACACTGGTCGCGTGTGGCGTTGCCCCCCCCCACGACCACACGGGCCTGCAGTGAACTGCCACCGAAGCCACGGTTGTTTATCACATGGAGGCAGCCTCGGCCTGAGCTGCGGAGCTGTCTGCCGTTCTGGGCGACAGAGACCGGTCTGTGCACGCAACCAAACACGGCTGGGTACGGTGGAGGTGTGTAGTGGGTTGCCATGCCTACGCCGCCATCCCCAAAAGCTGTCGGGACCGTCCGCCACCATGCCCCCCCCTACGCCGTTTCCGCTGCCCCTCACCGATGCAACGTCCACCGCAGCCACCACCAGCGCAGCACCCGTCTCTCTCTGCTGCCGCATCTTATGCAACTGCCGCCTCAGACACCATAGCCACCACCGTCACCGACCATCACTGCAGCAGCCGTTGCTATTTGCACCTGCCGCCAAACCAATCACCACCCACGCTAGCTGCCGGCCCCAACGCCGCCTATAACAAGCCGCTGCCATTGCCGTCACCCGGTTTGTACCAGCCCCTGCCCCCTGCCCCCAGGGCCTCCTCCGCTACACTTGTTGCCGCTTAGCCGCGCTGCTGTTGCCGTTCTTGCAACTGCCACTGCCTGCGTCATATACAGCTTGATAGAGCCAAGCAGAGTTTTAGTGGTTACAAAGACAAGTGTTCCCCGGTCACGGGAAAAGGGGCTGAGCCCCTCCACTCTCTGAGGCCGAACAACCTCATCGCCCGGACATAGCCGGGGTCGGTTTCCACAGGCACATAGCCAAACCAGGTGCCTAGCAATCGCGATGCCACAGCAGAGCCAACCACAGCCAGACGTAGCACAGTTGTCAACAGCCGCACTACTTGTCACGCCGCTACGCATTCCCTGCCAGCCCCACCGCGGACCGCTACCTAGACACCAGCCGGCTCCTCAGCCTGCGCGCTTGCGCCGCTTCTTGGGCGGCGCTGCGCTCTCCTCCTCCACGTGGCCTTTCCCGCCCCCTCCGCTACCAAGATGCGCGCACGCGCCGCCGCCGCTGCCGCTGCCGCCGCCGCCGCCGCTGCCGCTGCCGCTGCCGCCGCCGCCGCCGCTGCCGCTGCCGCCGCCGCCGCCGCCGCTGCCGCCGCCGCCGCCGCCGCTGCCGCCGCCGCCGCCGCTGCCGCCGCCGCCGCCGCCGCCGCCGCCGCCGCCGCCGCCAGTCTGCAGCGATGCAGGTCGCTTGTGCCCCAGCAGCATTTCCACCAGCGCGTGCCGGATGTTGGTTGCGGAGTTGACGTCACGTCCCTGCACCGTCGGGAGGGTAGAGTGAGTGAGTCCCACTGAGCCCACGACTGAGCCGTCACCCAGCCGTCACCCAGCCATCACCCACTGAGCCCCACTGAGCCCACGACTGCGCCCCACTGAGCCCCACTGAGCCGTCACCCAGCCAGCCATCACCCACTGAGCCCCACTGAGCCGCCACCCAGCCACCCATCCATCGCCCAGCCAGCCGCCCGCCCACAAAGTGGACTCACCCACACCGTCCCGCAGTGGTTGCACACTTGGACTTGGTGAGCACGTAAGCCCCCCCATGGTACGACCGCCTGCAGGCAGCGCTGCCCGTTGCCGAGTAAGCGCCGCCCGCACTTCGCACACACCTGGGGAGGGAGGGGGCAGGAGTACAGTGTGAACCTTGCTGGCTACCCGGCTACCTGTACACGAGCCCCATCCTGTCCACCCGACCACCTGTCTACTCATTCCAACCCGTCTGCTCTCATCTTGCCTGCGATGTGTAGAACTCGTCCACGTACACCACCAGGTGCGCGTACTTGTCCACCAGCAGGCGGAGCAGTGCCCGGTTTGGGCCCCGCCCCAACCTGCTGATGCAACCGCCATAGCCAGTGTTGGCGTTGCCCCAGCCAACAATGACCTCCTCCTTGGGCCTTCCACCAGCCAGCTGCTGCGCCGTGTGCTCCAGCACCTGTACCCGTGGCATTGGTGTAGCGTCAGCGCAGTGCAGTTGGTGTGGATGCATCTGCTGGCCCCCTCCCCTCAACCCCCACCTTCTGCGTCCGCACATGGACAGTCAGGCGCCACCGCCGCTGGCCCCACTGCCGGTAGAAACGGAGTAGGTGCCACAGCCCGTACTGTTGCACCGGCGCTTACAAAGAAAAGGAGGGGGGGTAGGCTTTTGAACGGGGTAGTGAAGCACGCCGGGGGCGTGCTAGGCCCTTGCCGGCCGCCAGGCCGGCCGCAGGGCGGTCGCAGGCCGGTCGGGGACGCTGCGTGCCCGCTGTGTGAGGCCATCGACCCTCCAAGCCTGTTGCGCCTCTAAAGTGCGGTACACTTTCGTACTGTCGTCCTCGAGAATTGGGAGGCTGCGGTGGATGTGCGGCGCCGCTACAACATGTACGCTGCATAGTGCTTAGAACAGGGCTTGCATCTTCCAGGGGTAGGCTGCCACCGCTGGCGAGAAGGGCCCGACACGTGGCGGTGGCGGCGGCGGCGATGATGGTGGTGGAGGGCCGGGCCCCAGCAGCAGCGGCAGCGGCAGCGGCAGCGGCAGCGGCAGCGGCAGCGGCAGCCGCAGCGGCAGCCGCAGCGGCACAGGGGCCCAGCAGTTGCGGCGTGCATGTGCGTAGCGGAGGGGGCGAGCAAGGCCACGTGGAGGAGGACAGCGCGGCGTCGCCCACAAGCAGCGCCGGCGCGCAGGTTGAGGCCGGCCGGTGTCTGCGACGGTTAGGGTCTTTGCTGGCGAGCATAGCACCGCGTAGTATGTGGTAGGTCGTAGGCCGCAGCAGTGAGGAGTGTTGTGGCTAGAGGATTTCCTGCTGTTTGGTTGGTTGCTGGCGGTGCTTGTGCTTGATAGCGGGACGCGGCTGTTGTGTGTGTTTACAAGGTGGTGAGCACGACGTGCATTCCTGTCCTTGTAGAAACCGAGGCCCGGGCCGGGGGGCCCTTATAACGCCTGCAACACTTATATATGCAGCTAGTTTGGTCCCCGAATAATGGGGGTGCTTCTGCTCCTGTGCTCCCCCGCGGCTGGACACATGGCGGGCGGTGCCTGCGTCGCGTCTGGTTGCGTGTACAGACCGGTCTCGGACCAGAAAGGCAGACAGCTCCGCAGCTAAGGCCGAGGCTGCCTCCATAGAGGGAGAGGGAGCGAGGAGGAGAGCGCTGGCGGCACCGCTGGCAATGGTTGAGGACGCGGACAAGGGGTGTCATGTCAGTGACGAATCGCCCCACTGCTTGTGTCGCCCTCCTCTACCCTCACTCATAGCGCTCACAAACGCGGACAAGTATTGAGATATCCCCGGACATTCCAACGCGCTTTGGGCGATTCCATGAACAACAGTTGGCGGGCTGCTCTGGCGGCCCCACAGACACGCACAGGGAGGTGGTGAGGCTATATCCAGAGTTAACTGGGAAGGGCCCCAAAGGGTGCAACACGTATGCTGGCCATAACTGCTGCAAAGCTCCCAAGCGATTCTGGCCAATGATTGCCCGCGGATGCCGCCGCCATGGTATGCACCAGGCTGGCTGCACTTCGTCGCAAGTCCGCCACTGCCCCCACCAATCTCGTTCTTCCTCGCCCCCAGCAATTGCGCTGCGTCATAAGAACTCCGCGGTAGCCACCCATCTGTTAACGGGTGTGAACCTGTGCGATCACCTGGAGGTTTTACCTGAGCCTAACGACGGGGTGTAATGAACCCCTGCGGGTCAGCGCTTTTCCCTCACGCTTACGCTGCCGTTAATGTTCAACACCGCCGCCCTCCCGCCACCAGCAGTCCCGTGAGACGCCCACAGGCGAGGCCACTGCCTGAGACACGACTGAGGAAGCCGGCTGGCTCATGCACACAAGTGACCACACCCTGTTCCCGCATCCCCCGTCCCCTCCATGGCCCCAAGCATGCCCCCCCCCCGCCTTGTGATGCCTCAGCCGACTTAGGCCGCTGCAGCTTTGCAGAACAGACAGCGGGAGGCTCCAGGAACAAGGCGTCACCATGCTGTGGCAATAGCGAGTTGCGCTGGGCTCCCAAGTGGGGGCACACGTCTAGCGTGTCAGCCCCCCTAGCTGCAGCGTTGTCGGCAGCATCCCGTTGGCATAGCGGCCGTGAGGCGTGTGTCCAACCCTCAAGTTGACGGTAGGCGAGTCCCCACACGCCGCAGTTGACAGGGTGACACGGCGGGGTCATACGTCGCGATAGCTGGTGACAGCAGCAAACAATGTTGGCGGCGATGATGCTTGGGGTGAGACGGATAATACCTTGCCTCACTTGGCGTGCACCCCACCGCACCGGCACCGGCACGGATGCACCTCACATGGCCCCATGCGTGCATGCCTGCAGGTCTCGCCATGCCCCATCGGCCGTACGCAGTCAAGTCGCCCCGATGGGTGCGCCGCCCTACCATTATGGTGACAAGTGCTGCAGCAGCGAAGCGTGCCGGCTTGAGAACGCGGAAGAATGCTTTCCTAGTGGCTGAAGGAGCCTGCAAGCAGCTTCAACTTATCGCCTGACCAATGGTCGCCCTTGGAAGGTTCGTGTGGCCCTTGAATCCGGCCGCAACATGCGGACAAGTGCTGCAGCAGTGGTGTAGGCAGGGGCTGAGGGCTACAGTGAGCGCGTTCGGCTGTAAGGTATACGCGGGGCGGAGGCCGATGAAGGCAGCCTCAGCAAGCCGGCTCCTGCTGGCGGGGTGCCCGAGGCGCGGACAGGAGGCAGCTGAAGCGATCATGCAGCGATATATTCTGGTCAAGCCTTTCTTCAGCCGTTGAACGCTTTACTGGTGCTCCTAGTCCAAGTAGTAAATGCACGCCACCGCCCACCCCCACCCCCACCCCCATCCTCCCACCCGCACCCGTAACCCCCCCCCCCCATCCTCCCACCCCCACCCCCACCCTCAACCCAACCCCCACCGCCGACGTGACGGCAATGGAATGAGGGTGTACCGCAGGCCCTGCCACCGATGCCCCATCGCCCTGGTACACAGCTCCGGCGCCCCCTGGTCCTGGCATCCTGGCCCAAGCCTAAGGTGGTTTGGCATGCCGGTGATGGACTTGCTGGTAGGCCGCACAGCCAGTGTGGCAGGCGTGAAAGCCCTCCCCCGTGGGATTAGAATAAACTACCCCCGCTGCGGACTCGGGTCGAGCTGTGGTGGCGTTGTACACGTGGCGCGCGAGGCTGCCCACTATTTGCAAAGAGCTAATATTGCATAATCCAGAAATAGGCATGGCGTTTTGTCAGAATGTTGTGGAGGAGGCTTATCTCCAAAGTCTGATGGGTGTTGCGCGAGGAAATCCTGCGCTGCACACGCTTCCAAGGGAGGGCATTGGTCAGGCGATAACGTGAAGCTGTTGACCAGTGAAATGTGCGTTATCTTAGAAGCCAGCGCGTTCCAGACGACGGCCTCAGCATGGAACAACCTAGAACCCCCATGCAGGCTGCCTGCAGCCACTAGAAGAGCATTCTTCCGCGTATGGCCGGCACGCTCTCGCGGCTGCAGCACTTTTCAACGTGCGCAAGTGAACAATACTCCTCAACAATACCTGCTGCACTTTAGCGATAAACGAGCGCAGCTAGCACACGACCCAACAATGCCGGTTCAGCAGATGACTTCTATGCGCAGCCAGTCCCTGGCTGGCGCTCCAGTGGCACCCGTCAAGGCGGGCCGCGCTGGCGTTTCGCGCCGTGGCCTGGCCGTCAGCGTCCGTGCTGAGAAGGTGCGAAAGCGGTCTCAACCCACCGACGCCCGTCTTGCGTCATAGCGCCCACCCTGAACATGCTGACGCCATGCTCACATTTGAATTGTTCCTTCAGGTCGTGGGTATCGATCTGGGCACGACCAACTCGGCTGTGGCTGCCATGGAGGGTGGCAAGCCGACCATCATCACCAACGCTGAGGGCGGCCGCACCACCCCCTCGGTGGTGGCATTCACCAAGACCGGCGACCGTCTGGTTGGCCAGGTACGTTCATGGGTGCCAATTGGTCCTTTGCTAAACCGAGGAATGCGCCGACCTAACTAGATCATCGTTTTCACCGGTCAGCACGGCCAATTGTGTATCCAGAATTCCAATCATGAAAGTAAAGAGTTTCATATGTCTCCTCGCAAAGGGCTTTCGCAAAGACATCTCGAGGTCGCTTGCAGACTGGGGCGGGACGCGACACGCGCACACCCCAGCCACCGCACACGGCGTCGTGTGGCGAAGGTTGCTGCCGCACGTCGCTTACGCCGAAACATGCGGGTTGATGCCTGAGTGCACATTGTCACACCTACTGGATGGCCACGTCACATTCTTGGTAGCTACCGCACCTCCTGGCCTGGCTAACCTAGCCCCTGTCCTCCTCGTGCTTGTCGCCATTGCCTAACCCCTCAGATTGCCAAGCGCCAGGCTGTGGTGAACCCCGAGAACACTTTCTTCTCCGTAAAGCGCTTCATCGGCCGCCGCATGTCGGAGGTCGGCTCGGAGTCCACCCAAGTGCCTTACCGGGTAAGAAGGCGCGGCAGCCAGCGGCCGAGGAGCCCGGTGATATTGGAGGGGATGGGTGGGTTCAACGGGCGCAGGTCTCGAGCTGATGCATGTGCAAGGGTCTGGGCATACCCATGCGGTTCAGTGCCGCGGGGGCTCTCGTGCGAGCAGGGACGCGCTTCACACTCCTGCTCAGTTGAGGATCTGATTGATGTCCCTGCGCATAGCATGACGGTCCGGGGGTTACGGGTTGTGGACGTAGATGGCTGCCACAGCCCGGCTGTGCTGCTGCGGAAGACGCCGTCTTTCCTCACTCGAATTCTCCCTCACTTGACCCTCATCAGGTGATTGAGGACGGCGGCAACGTGAAGATCAAGTGCCCCAACGCCGGTAAGGACTTCGCTCCCGAGGAGATCAGCGCGCAGGTGCTGCGCAAGCTGACGGAGGACGCCGCCAAGTTCCTGAACGACAAGGTGCGTGCGACGCAGGTGGCCTGGGATGGGGCGGGGCGGTGCAATGCAGCTGGCCTGGGGCGGATTGGGGCGGCGTAGCCACTTGGGAGGCCGCGACAGAACTGGGCGGCATGGAGTGGAGAGCCAGAATTGGTGGATACCACGGCTGGAAGGGATGAGGAACGAAGTGCGCGGCATATGGTTCTCAGCCCGAGGGACGAGCGTTGTGCAATCCCGCGGGCGCTTGTGTGGCTCGCGAGTCCGCTCGAGAGACCGTGCACAACGACCAACAAGAGTGGTTGTCACAGGCTTTGTTCACCTCATGTCGCCATGTTGCTGCCCCTCGCTACTGCGTAACCCGGGTTGGCCGCAGGTGGAGAAGGCGGTCATCACCGTGCCCGCCTACTTCAATGACTCCCAGCGCCAGGCCACCAAGGACGCGGGCAAGATTGCCGGTCTGGAGGTGCTGCGCATCATCAACGAGCCCACCGCCGCCTCGCTGGCGTACGGCTTTGACAAGAAGGCCAACGAGACCATCCTGGTGTTCGACCTGGGCGGCGGCACCTTCGATGTGTCGGTGCTGGAGGTGGGCGACGGCGTGTTCGAGGTGCTGTCCACCAGCGGCGACACCCACCTGGGCGGTGACGACTTCGACAAGCGCATCGTGGACTTCCTGGCTGATGACTTCAAGAAGAGCGAGGGCATTGACCTGCGCAAGGACCGCCAGGCACTACAGGTGAGCGGCGGAGGCGATTGAGCCAGGGTTCTTGAGGAGGGGTAGGCTGGGGCTTGAAGGCGTGAAGAGTGGGTCGTGTGTTGGCTGTCGAGGCGTGGAGAGGGCCGGATACTAGTGTCGGGAGGGAAGGGGATGGATCGGAGCACATGGCGTTTGCGCAGTCTGATGCTATTCAAGGGTTGGCTGAACCAGTCCCGTTCAGCGCTGTCGTGCGGCTTGCTGACCCGACTACTCTGCCCCTTTCCCACCCACACAGCGCCTGACCGAGGCGGCCGAGAAGGCCAAGATTGAGCTGTCGGGAATGGCCCAGACCTCCATCAACCTGCCCTTCATTACTGCCACCGCCGATGGTCCCAAGCACATCGACACCCAGCTGACCCGCGCCAAGTTCGAGGAGATGTGCAACGACCTGCTGGAGCGCTGCAAGGTGCCGGTGCAGCAGGCCCTGCGCGATGCCAAGCTGTCCATCAGCGACATTCAGGAGGTCATCCTGGTGGGCGGCTCCACCCGCATCCCCGCGGTGCAGGAGATTGTGCGCAAGCTGTCGGGCGGCAAGGACCCCAACGTGACGGTCAACCCCGACGAGGTGGTGGCTCTGGGCGCGGCGGTGCAGGCCGGTGTCCTGGCCGGCGAGGTGTCGGACATCGTCCTGCTGGACGTGACCCCGCTGTCGCTGGGCCTGGAGACCCTGGGCGGCGTCATGACCAAGCTCATCCCCCGCAACACCACCCTGCCCACCTCCAAGTCTGAGGTCTTCTCCACCGCCGCCGACGGTCAGACTTCGGTGGAGATCAACGTGCTGCAGGGCGAGCGCGAGTTTGCCCGCGACAACAAGTCGCTGGGCACCTTCCGCCTGGACGGCATCCCGCCCGCGCCCCGCGGTGTGCCCCAGATTGAGGTCAAGTTCGACATTGACGCGAACGGCATCCTGTCCGTGACCGCCACCGACAAGGGCACTAGCAAGAAGCAGGACATCCGCATCACCGGCGCCTCCACCCTGGACAAGGGCGACGTGGAGCGCATGGTCAAGGAGGCGGAGAAGTTCGCCGGCGAGGACAAGAAGCGCCGCGAGAGCGTGGAGACCAAGAACCAGGCGGAGACCATGGTGTACCAGACCGAGAAGCAGCTCAAGGAGTTTGAGGGCAAGGTGCCGGCCGACATCAAGGCCAAGGTCGAGGCCAAGCTGGGCGAGCTCAAGGCGGCGCTGCCGGCCGACGATGCTGAGGCCACCAAGGCCGCCATGAACGCGCTGCAGCAGGAGGTGATGGCCATGGGCCAGGCCATGTACAGCCAGGCTGGCGCTGCGCCAGGCGGCGCCCCGGGCGCTGAGCCCGGCGCCGGTGCGGGCGCGGGTGGCGCCCCCGGCGGCAAGAAGGACGACGACGTCATTGACGCCGAGTTCACTGACAAGAAGTAACGGCCTGCATTGAGGCTGCTGGCTAGCTGACCGGGCAGGATGGATGGTGATGGCGGCCGAGGGGTGCATTGAGCGTGGGTGCTTGTAGTAATGCGCTATTTTGGACGTTGCCGCGGCATATCACTACCAATCACTGCGGCCGTAGCCACGTCTGCTGTTGAGCGTGGTTGGCGCCGGTTGCGATTGGGGCGCTGGATGTGTATTGATGTTCTTTTGGTGGGTTTGGCTGTGTGTGCGTGCTCTGTTAACGGACGTTGCGCTCCTCGCGTGATCTGCTGGGAGGCTTGTCGCGCCTTTGCCGTATAAATTTGGCTGCAAGTGTTTGGTTGCGGCTAGTCGACATCTCCCAGCTGCCAGCGCTTGCAGCACGCTATGTGCGTGCGACGGCGAGGTGCGGCTGGCGCAGGGAGCTGTGGCGTATGACATCTATGACCTGCTATACCTGACATGAGTGTGGAGTGGAGTGAAGGAATGGACATGCAAAGCAAGCGTACACAGACATTGCTTAGTAGGCTCCAGCCATATGTGGGCTTGATGAGGGTGCAGATTAGAGTAAGAGGCCGCAAGCACCTGTCGCAGTGCGCAGGCGGGCATGCTTTGCGTGCACAATCACATAGGGAGTGAGGCGAGACCGAGTGAGCTACCCAGGGTAGCTGCGGAGGCATGACGACGTTCTGGACATGAAGTCGAGCGGTGTAAGGCTTCGCGGACTGAATCCTATATATTGGGTTGGGGCATTTGGTTGGCCCTGACAAATGCTGGCCCACACAAAGACAGTAGCGGGCAAGGCCAGAGCACAGCATTCCCCCAGCTGTTTTGCAACTGTTTGCCGCAGCGTTCAGGTCGCGGTTCCTGTTTCACAGGGGACAACAGGGACACGGGTGCCGTCGACCAAACTTGGAATGGGGTACGGGTCCCATCGAGAATGGTTCGTCTGTCCTAGGCGCTCACTCAACACATTGCTTCGGCGTGTGGGGAGCCACGGATGGCCCTAGTACCGTGGGGGCATGTCGCACCCGTGGAGGGCACTGTAAAGGACCCAACAGCAAACTGGATGGCACAGCGGCCATTACACACAAATATTCACACATACATCATGGGATGGGGCCGAGGGGGGCGCCAAGCTCCAGCCGCCAAGCAAACCACATAGAACCTCCACAATGTGCCCAAGCTGGCTCAAGTGCTGTGCAGCTCTAGGGCTTTAGTTAAGCACTGGTCGGTGGATAATGGAGACTTGCAAATCTCGGCGTTTGTGACGGGCGTTTGGGGCCCTGGAACCGCGGAGACTAATGCGACTGCTGCAGCGACACGACGTCACGACCCCGTTGCGACCCCGTTGCGCTGTGCTGTACGGCACTGCGAGCCGGTCACATTGCAGTGCGCCCATGTACCTCCATACTTTGAAGTGCTAGCTTGCCAGACTGTCATATGAACTGAATTTCCGTGCTGAAGTCGCCTCGAGTCGCTGCCTTGCCACAACTCACCCTGCTGCCTTGAACTGCACCGTGTCAATTGGCCCTCACAGTCACATCGCCAGCTCAGGGGTGGAATACAAGCAGGTAGGGCTCGGGGAGCCCGTCGATTCCTGCATTTCAGCGTCATTAGCTATGATTGCACTGCGGTAAGTGCGGATTCCGGACACTGCTGGACGAGGTCCGCGTGCGGATGTCGACGCTTGGGATGGCGCTCGCACGTAATATGTCCTTTCGCACAAACATGCCTGCCGCTATCGCATCGAGATGTACACTCCAATAAATGTACCTATAACAGCGGTCCAACCTCGAAGTATCAAGATTCGCGTGGACATGACCTGCAATGTCGTGTCAACCAGTTTGCGACTTTGGAAATGTGTACCCCACTCAGGCCTTCCACAACCGCCCCGCGAATGACTAGCGCTCGTGCGGATTGCGGAGCCACACTCAGTACCCGCTTCATGGGAACTCATGGCGCTACCTTCCAGCGCCCCACGTCGGCCCGCAGGCGCCCGGCAGTCGTCGCTGCCTCACAGCTGACGCCGGCCGCGCCAACTGTTGTCAGCGGCAAGGTCGCAGACCTCGCCGCAAAGCGCGCCATTGGCAGGGTAGGATGCATGGAAGCTTGCGTATTTGAGGGTAGACTGGGGGGCAGCTGTTTCAACCCATCCCCGAGTGCGAAGGAACCGGCGGCTTACTCGTCGGCAACTGTCGGGGCAACGTTTACCCCCGCCGAACTCCACGCGCCAAACCCTTCGCACCCCATGTAGGCAGCGAAGAGTGTCCTAATGCTGAGTACATCCAACACTCAGCCTGGTGTCAACGAGTCGGTGAGTTGAAAGCTACCAGTAGCGTGTCGAAAGCATGAGTCTACACGCGCGCGCTTCACTTGTACCGTATTCCATGCCAAGACCGCTGCGGACAGCCCCAACTTACAGTGCATGTGGCCGTGCGACATGCTCGCCGAAGGCGGTCCTTCCCTGACCCCATTACCCCTCTTGGTTCCCCGCGCACCGCAGGATGCCAGGACCACTACTGCTGAGGCCGTGGTGGCGGCCGCCCGCACCGTGTGCGCCGGCCTCACTGACGACCAGCTGCTTGCCGCGCTCAAGCTCGCCTACGCCCATGCCGGCCCCGCCCGCGCGCTCAGCCTGGCCGCCCTGGCCCGGCGCGGCTCGGCCATGCTTGCCGCCACCGCCCACGCCGCGCTGCGGGAGGGCTGCGCGGTGGCTGAGAAGCGGCAGCTTCTGCTGGAGGTGCTGGGCGGCGACAGCGCCATGACCTTGGGCCTCAAGGGCGCCCTGATACAGCTGCAGCCGGGACCGTCTGCCGCCGCCACCCCCGCTTCTGAACCTGTCACCGCCGACTCCAGCACCCCTGAGACCGCCACCGCCGCCGCGGCCCCCACCGAAGCCACCCGGGGCACCTCGTGGTTCCGGCGGCGTGTGCAGCAGCTGTCTGCTGCCGAGCTCGACGGCCTCATGGCGGAGGGCGGCTGGCTGGACCCCGTGATGACGCGGCTGCGGACGGCGCTCAAGGCCAGCGGCTGGATCGTCATGATGGCCACGGCCGCCAAGATCAGCCCCACGCTGGTTGAGGTGCTGCGTCGCACGCCCTGCCCCGCCGCAGCGCCCAGGGAGCACACCGTGCAGGCAATCGCACGACTGCTCGTGTCTAACGGCCTTGCTCGCGCTCAGGCGCACGTCTGGCCGCTGACTGCGCAACGCATTCTGGTGAGCTGGTTGTCAGTATGTTCCTGGCGTGCTTTGGGCCCTAATGGGGACGTGAGAAAGGCAGCAGGTAGGGTGCGGTCAACAGAGCACAGGGTTCAGGCAGGGAACGCCGTGTGCGTGCTCTGTGCGCATGACTTGTGGCCACGTTTGCACAGCCATGTAGCCCGGCCCCAGGCTTATTAGTTCAGCCATGCTCACACTGTAACTAATACGAGTCGCCGCTGCCTAACCTTCGCCTCGCCTCGCTTCATCGTCCCCTTCATTCGTCCCCAAGGGCCTGATCCACGAGTACCAGCGGCTGCTGAAGGCGCCCGAGGAGCAGCTGGCCCGCCGCGGCCTGACCAAGCTGGAGCTGCAGCTGGAGTTGGTGTGCAACATCCACAACGCTAGCCATTCTCAGGACGTCAGCCGCACAGCACTGTCCAAGGCCGTTCGCATCGCGGTCAGTGGCGGCATCGTGCCGGCACCCGTGGTGACGGCCACGGCTCCAGCGGCTGGAGGGGTCAAGGTTGGGGTCGTGCTGCTGGCGGAGGCGGGCGCTGCGACGGCTGCGCCCGCTGCCGCAGCTGTGCACACGGAGGTGCCGGCTGCGGCGACCGTTGCGGCGACAGGCGAGTTGGCGGAGGCGGCTGGCACGGCTATCGAGTCTGCGCCCGCGGCTGCACCGGAGCGGACGGTGCAGCCAGATGTGCTGACGGCAGCGAGCCCTCGACAGGTTCATGCGGATGCGGCTGCTCTTGGCGCTGTTTAAGGGGCGTGCAGCACTACCGTACCTGATCCAGGGGGTGCTTACAAGACCACATGCTGTACCATAGTTGTAATCGTATTAGCTGTGGGTCGCGGCGGGGATGGTCATGTGACTCATGTCACTTAAGTGTGCATTTTACAAGAAGGGGACAAGATACCTTCCCTCGCATGGGAAAGTTGGGCTGAGCCACGTATCTACGGTAGTCTGAGGCCGCAAGCGTCTACCTCATCATCTCCCGGACATAGCCGGGGTCGGTTCGTACAGGCACGGCCCGCCGTAACGTGTCCAGCCACGTCCCGCCGTCAAGCAACAGCCCAGCCCAGCAACCAACCAAACAGCAGGAAATCCTCTGGCCACAACACTCCTCACTGCTGCGGCCTAACACATGCTGCGCGGTGCTATGCTCGCCAGCAAAGACCGTAACTAGACACCGGCCGGCCTCAACCTGCGCGCCGGCGCCGCTTCTCGGGCGGGGCCGCGCTGTCCTCCTCCACGTGGCCTTGCCTGCCCCCACATGCACGCCACCACTGCTGGGCCCAGGCCCTGCGCCGCCGCCAGGTCCTGCGCCGCCGCCGGGCCCTGCACCGCCGCCGCAGCTGCTAGGCCCTGCGCCACCTACCGCCGTAGCCGCCAGAGCCAGCGCGCGCCCTACTCCTATGCTCCCATATGAGACATGCGGCTCACCTGGCAGGCTCATATTTTCAGCATCAACCCGCTGGCGCTTCCCATCACGGCCTGTCACACATCCACACGCTGCACGTAGTGCCCCTATCACACACGCACACACAACCCGCCGGTGGTGCGTCCTGTGGTTAATAGCAGTGACAGACAACACGCGCCAGGCCTCGGCGCACACGCATGCCGCACCTTCCCATCACGACCTGTCACACACCCACGCGCTTCACCGAACGCCCCTAGCCCACACGCGCACACAACCCGCCAGTGTTGCGTCCTATGGTTAGCAGCAGTGGCAGCCAGCACGCGCCCGGCCTTTACGCACTACAGGCACGCCGCACCTTCCCATCACGGCCTGCCACATTCTAGTGCGTTGCACCTAGAACCCCTAGCACACACGCGCACACAACCCACCAGCGCTGCGTCCTATGCTTAGTAGCAGTGACAGCACGCCCGCATCCTCAGGTGTCTAGCGATCGCGATGCCACAGCAGAGCCAACCGCAGCCAGACGCGGCACAGTTGTCAACAGCCGCACTACTTGTCATGCCGGGCATGGGGGGCGGGGTGGGTGGGTGGGCGGCGCACGGTGCCGTGGCCGCGTGGCAAGGTAACACGTACGTGGTGTTGGGAAGGCGTGGCATGCGTGTGCACCAGAAGGGGCGTACTGCCAAACTAAAAGCACGTGCATAATGCTCTCCTTGAGCATGGGGTAAGAACCTGAGCTTTCTACCCCCCCCCCCCCGTCCAAAAAGACCATGGGGTAAAAAAGCCACCGGCAGCTGAACTGCGCAATCACCGTCCTGGCAATAGTCTGCTCTCGGGCGCACGACTTCATCTTCAGTGCAGGTCCGGCTGTGCGAATCTAGGTCACCACGTGGCAACTGAGTCCCAGAAATCCCACTGCGTTAGTGTTGGCCAACACTGCTGCCGCTAGCGGGGGCAACCAAATTGAAAGCTGTAGTGTGTTGCTGTTCAGCCAAGAGGCAGCCCTACGACAACTACTGCGGAGCTTGGCTAGTGCTTTTGCGGTAGGGGGGATGGCGCTGACAGTGTGCGAAAGATGAGTGGGTAAGTGCGGGCTGACTCATAGCTTGCGCTAGCGGCAACTTAACCGGCAAGCCCGGTGAGCCGGTTGGGGTTTAGAGCCGACCAAGGGCCCGTGCGGCCTGCTCATGCAGATCTGCACACCCGCGCACAAGCAACAAAGGAAGGCTCATGATAAAGGCTCCGCACACGGCTATGAACTCATTATGACTCAACACACGGCACGCACACCAGGTGCACTCCGGGGTTCCAGTTAGATGTGGATGGCGAGCCGCACACTGCCGCACATATGACACGACATTAACCGCTTACCAGTGCCTAACTAACATGCGTCTCACCCAGTCACCCGGCTTCCACTGTGCACAACGCACAGTGCCACACCGCGGGCCAGCCGTCTTTCAACAGCTAAGCCCTTAGCCTGGTAAGCTGCATGGGCGGGCGCGCTGACGTGTGGCCCTCGCTAACCGCTTGGTTACGCGCGCGGCCTGTATCCGCAGCAGTTTCGATGCAGCCGCTGCTCATTTCCGCCTCTTCCTTTCTTCCTTTCTCGTTCGCCGCCTAGCATCGGGAAAGCAACAAAGGGTATAAACGGGTTTGTAGCCATGACCCGGGCAGAAGGCAATGACTTTTATAAACACCCCGGCGGCCAGTGCCAGTGGCCCCAGCCCGTTGCCTCCTCCTTCCTTGCCCCTCCTCCTTGTCCTAAATGCGTGCGTGTCACTTGCACACCGCTAAACGAGCTGTGTTTGTAATCCAAAAGCACGAAAGCAGCTCGTTGCACGTCCGCAGCATGCATCACGTGCGTGCGTCTCCCCGTCGGCAGCGTGGCGTCTGTCACAGGTGCGGCTGGGCCTTGCAGCGTGCACCATCACCATAACAGGTTGAATTCAAGCGCAATGGCAGGAGTTAAGCGTTTAGGCTTCGATTTGACTGCTAACTTAGCCACTTAGGAACCACAAGCACTGTCACGGACGCACATTCGTAAACCACACTCGGAAAACCGAAGTGACGGTCCGGCGTACTGTACAACCAAAAGCCCACGCCAGATGTTTACATGCCCCCCACTTCCCCTACCTCCCGTTCTTGGCCCACGCCGGCGCCTCCCGCAGCTCTGAGCCGCTTTGTGTGGTGACATGCACCGTCTCCAGCCCCGTGGCGTTCCAGAGCACCCGCGTGCGGCCATACTGCCCGGCGTTGCACTTTGTCACCACCCCCCAGCTGCAGCCGTCCACATCCCCCGACCTCCAGTCGCGCCCGCGCACCACTATCATGCCGACTTCGATGTTCCGCACCTCCGTCACTGTGGAGTCCTGCACCACCGGCCCCATCTGGCCCTCCAGTGCCCGCACGTCGGAAACCGCACGCGTGTACGTCACCAGGAACTCCTGCAGCCGCTGCATGCGGTCGGCGATGTGCGAGAAGTCCAGCGGGCGGTCCGACTGCTGAGCGCCCCGCCCCACGTCCCGCAGGGCGGCGGCAACTGCCTGCACATATCGTACACACACACACACACATGGCGGAATTGTTCCGTTTGTTTTTGTTTCACACACACACACACACATACACACACAGAGAGCGCACCCCGGATGCCATACGTGTTACAGCAGGGGAGGTATCTGGGAGGAAGTGGCAATTTGAAGTTCAATTTGGCCTAGCAGGGGCATGGCGTGGTGTTGTGGCGGGTGCCTGAGCCTTCCAACCCACCTCCCGTGTCTGCTCCTCCTGCTGCCGCTTCATCACCTCCAGCGCCTCCAGCGCCTGCCGCAGGTTGGTGGCCAGCGCGTCCCTCTCGGCGCGCAGCTCTTGCGAGTGGCGGCGCTCCTCCCACAGCTCCAGATCCAGCGAGGTCATCTGCGGGAGCATATTTGTGGGAGAGGAAGGGCGCTGCTTTCAGGCAGGAGTGAAGTGCTTTCAGGCAAGAGTGACAACACCCACGACTTTACCCCTGCTACAGCAGCGGCAAACGAACACCGGCCGGGCCCCAGGCCATTGAATGGCCTGAAGCCATTTGCGCAAGATGCAAGCAAATGAACAACATATAGAAGCAGCCGTGATCAGGTCGTGTCTCATCTGCCGCGCACCTTGGCGATGAGGTCGTTCACCACACGGATCAGCCCCTCCCGCCACAGCGCGCTTTCGTCAGGCACCGGCCGCTCGGGAGCAGCCGCAGCAGTCGAGGCCTGCCTCTCTAGCAAGTCTCCACCACCATCACCCGCGTCTGAGCTCCGCGGCAGCACCTCGGGAGGCGTCGGCTCCACCCCTAGCTTCAGGTCAGGAGGAGTCGCCAGCAGCGGAGGCGAGTCCAAGGGTGCTTGCGGTGCCCCGTGTCCCGTCAGCTGCGACTCGGCGTTCAGAGGCGGGACAGGCTCGGCGCTGCGCTTCAGAAAAGCCGCCATATGTTCCAGCCGAGATCCCACGCCCCTGAGGAGCTTGCCGAGCAGGTGTGCCTGTGGCCAAGTGGGAGCAGGTTGGACACACCGACACAACAGTGAGGTCAGGACGGAGGTCGTGTCAGGGACGGCAGTGCTGCGCCCAAAGCCCAAACCAACGCTCCAGCACCGTACCTCGCCACGAGGCTCTTTCTTGTCATGCTCGTTTGGACCAGGTCCACGTGGCTGGCTGGCGTAGACAATGGCGGCGACGCGAGGCCCGCGAGGATGCCTTGCAATTGTGACGTCCCGACGCACGCTTTGCGCCGAAACAGCAATGCACGAGCGGTATCGCATTATAACTATGATGTTATGTGTTGTAGCTTGGCTGTTCAAACAGGGGTTCTTGCGCTGGACTGCTGATAAGCAAATATCTACTGCACTGGATTCCGCGCTGAGCGAAATATTATGGCTGCAGGAGGAGCGCATATCGTATCAAATGCTTTACATAGCGAAACCCTTCCACCGATGAACTGTCAAGCCTCGCGATCTGCAAATCCTAACTGCCACGGCCATTGGGCTGCCACGACCTGCCACGACCAGGGCGAGCCAGCCCAGCGAGCCGCCCAGCCTTCGTCCTGCACAAGTCTTACACCACCGCACAGCGCCTCACTGACTCAGCTTTAGCTCATGTCGCTTAGGGCACAAACACGCGCTGCATGAAGTTCTGGAAGCGGTTGGCGTAAGATACCGGGTGCGATACGGAGATGGACGCAGCCGAGTGGATGACAGACTTCAACCCATGCTCTGTAAATGGCAGGAGGGCGGCGGCAAACCGACACCGATTATGTGATGGGCACCAGGGAGTGTCGGGTGCAGGCCCCTCGCTGCACCCTGATACGGTACTCATCGTCAGTGTTACCCGTTCCCCCATCCACCCCCACCATATCTCACCCAGCCGCTTGGAGGTGTTGTAGGGCTGCAGGAAGTCGATGATGCCGAACCATAACACCGCCTCCTCCTCCCGGCCGTCCTGGTGACGAGGTGACACGGGTTTGAGGGCGTTGCTGGATGGCGTGGAGCCGTGCTGGGAGGGGGGCCAGGGTGAGGAGCCGAGGACACGACCCGGCAGTGCAGCGGCGACGAAGGACTGACTGAGCTTCACTCACACGCCTCCCGCTTCTTTCCTCCCACCTACTGCCTCTACGTGATTACCTTGTGCACTGCTGTTGCGGCCATGTTGAGGCCCAGCTGCACACGGCTCTGGCCCAGACTGAGCGCCAGCTCGTCATTGGCGGACAGCGCTGCCAGGCCCGACACACCGCCACCGCCGCCGGGCCCCGCAGAGGTGGACGAGGAGGCGGAGCCGCGCCGACCACCGCCGCCACCACCTGCAGACGAGGCGGAGCCGGCCCGGCCGCGAGCCGCCTCGTCCCGTGCGCCCAGCATCAGTGCGGCGGCGTTGTCCCGCCCACGACCCCGCGGCGCCAGCATCCTGAGGTGTGTGTGTGGGTGTGTGTGTGTGTGTTAAAGAGCACAAGGAAAACGTTGCGCAAAGACAGTGTATGCGATGCAGTGTGTGTGGGTGTGTGTGTGTGTGGGTGTGTGTGTGTGTGTTGGTAATGGGGGGCGGGGCGGGTGGCAGATGAGACGGAGACGCGCAGCTGGCACTGGGCAATGCAGGCTGGCGAGCACGAGCAGGCAGCCCCAGCGCCCCAGCCACCTCCACCCGGCCCTGTTTTGGCCACCCTGTAAGTTCCTGCTGCTGCCCCAGCTGTCCTGCCCCCTCCCCCCTCCCCCTGCTGTTCCCCAAGATGGTCGACCGTCTACCATTTCCTTAACTAACATGAATGCACTCCCCCCCCCCCTCCCCCCCCCCAGCCCGCACCTGAGCCTGGCCAGCTCCATGAGGTCGGCAGTGGCCTCGGGGCGCAGCCGCAGCCGGCAGATGCGCTCCTGCAGGCGCCGGTACCTGGCGGGAGGAGGAGCAGCAGGAGGAGGGCGAAGGTGGGTGTGCACCGTATGTGGGTGCGCACGAGGGGAGTGGGGTCATGCCCATGCAGTAGCTTGTAAGCCTTTAGGAAGGGCGGCCACTGCCTCCACCTCCCACCCTCGCAAACAGAGCCCCTGGGGCCCCACCTCCCAATGTCCGCCCACCCCGCCCTGCGGCCACTCACTCTGAGTCCAGCTCCGTGGCGTCGCTGTGCTCCGGCAGCGCGTTGCGCGGGGCGGCGGCGGCGGCGGCGGCGGAAGCACCAGCACCAGCACCAGACCCCGCCTCGCCCTGGCCCTGGGCCGCCGCCTGCCCGGCCCCCGCTCCGGCCCCTGTCCCGAGCTGCTGCTGCTGCTGCTGCTGTTGCTGCGCCCCCACCGCCGCCTGTCCGGCCCTGTTGGCTGCTGCTCCACCCGACCCCGCGTCCCTGTGCCTGAAGTGCACCCCCACCAGCAGCGAGTAGTCCATCACACCAGTCACCACCGAGGCCCCTGCTGCCCCCGAGGCCCCTGCTGCCCCCGAGACCCCTGCTGCCGCCGCCAGCAGCCCGCAGTCCGCCCTCAGCTGCAGCAGCAGGCGCTCGCGCCAGCCCTCCTCCAGGCGGAAGGTGAGGTCCAAGTCCAAGTCCTTCAGGATCAGGCCGGGGTCGGAGGAGGCAGGCGGAGGCGGGTCGGGCGCCCCGGGGCCGGTGCCGGGCAGAGGGGAGGAGGGGGTGGCGGCGGCCGCTGCCGCCACGGCGGCTGCGGCCCGCGGCCCTGCAGTGCGGCCCAGTGTGGATCCCTTGAGGTCGTACTTGCGGTGCAGCGGCAGCGGCGTGCGGAACAGGTTGGACATGACCTGCAGGTTGTCAGGGGTAGGAGTGAGGGGTGGGGTGGGGTGGGGTGGCGGTGGCGATGCAGGTGGTAAGCAGCACTGCCCCGTGTGGTAACACACGCGTATGCCAACAGCACCGATGCCGATCACGGCGCACTCACCACAAAGCGGTACTGCGGCCGTGTCAGGACGCGCGAGGCGATGGAAGAAGGCGCCGGCAGGGGTGAGGTGTTAGAGGTTCAGGTCATATGACGGGCTCACGTGTGCCATTGCTCCCTGCCAGCAGCCATGCCCCCTCCCTCCCTCCCTCTCCTTCCAGCGCCCCCTCACCGTTTTTCCTCCCGCGGTGGTGACTGCGTGCAGCCCCAGGAAGCGGCTGAGCAGGGTGTGCGGGTGGCGCTCCACGTGGCGGTGGTAGGCGGGCAGCAGCGCCAGCAGCACCGACAGCTCGGCGCGGGACATGGTCTGGGAGGGGGGGGGCGGAGGCAGGGAGAGGGAGGGAGGGAGGGACAGGGGACAGCCGTCCACACGCAAGCCATCTGGTTAGCGAGGTGACTCAACACACTGGGGTTCGGGTGGGGGCACGGGCTCCTGGATACTGCCGAGGACGCCGCGGGTGTGTGCGGCCAGGCGACACCGCCTCCCCACACCTGCATTTGCACCTGCACCTGCAGTCCTGCAGTCCCACAGGCCTGCACCCTGGGGTTCCAGTCCCCACCCCAGCCTCACACAACCCGCAGCAGGCAGCGCCCACCTTGAGGAAGAACCGCTCATCCTGTGATGGGCGGCGGAGAGGGGCGGCAGTTGCGGCGTCTGGTAGATGGGCATGCGAGGAGGAGGGTGGGGCCCAGCAGCTGCTGGCTGCCACCCGTTGCCCCCGTTCCCCTCCGGCCCCCCGCCCGCCCACCTGGCTTAGGAAGAACACGCTGCCGCTCTTTCCCGGACTGGCCAGGTGGCGGAGCGAGTGGTCGCAGCACAGCGACAGCATGTAGGAGGAGGCGTCCAGACCGAACAGCTCGCGCAGCCTGGAAGGGGGGAGGACGGGGGCGGGCGGGTGCAGGGTAGACGTGGCGGGCCGGGGGCAGGGGGCCAGGTGCGGGAGCGACTGCGCGGGGAGCCAACAGCGGCCTAATCAGAGCGGGCCTCGAGCCCGGCGTATGTTGTACCAGCCCCACATACCCCGACAGACATCCCGTGAGTTGGGGGCAGGACACCACCGCCCCAGTCCGCAGGCTCACCGCCGCCCCACGTCCGCCCCCCCCCGCCGCGCACCTCCTGAACGTGAGCGGCGCGAAGTCCGTCCACTGGAAGTCCTCCGCCGGGTGCACCGGCGTCATCTCACTGCCGCCGCGGGGGAAGTCCTGATGAACCTGCAGGGGGGAACGTGGGGGCAGAGGGGGCGGGGGAGAGCTGGTCCTGAGCAGCAGCCTGCCGCGCATGCACACGGCCCCCAAGCTGAGGTTTGCCCCTGGAGCTCGCCTTGCACTGCACTGTATGTCCTGGAATGGGCGACAATTCGATCCCACGATGGCATGTACTCCCCTCCCCGCCCCATCCCCGCGGGCGGTACAACGCGCTGGCACCAAAGGCATGTTCCTGCTGTTCCTACTGGCACGGCATACTTGTGATGTGATCACTCCATTCCTCATGAACGGCTCCCCCCGCCCCCACACGGCTACCTTAAGGCTGTACTCGTCCCGACTGGCGGTGCGCGGCAGTGGCGCATGACTGATGCGGCCCACACTGTATCTGCAGGCGGGGGCAGCCAGGAGCGAGGAGGCGCAGGAGCGAGGAGGCGCAGGAGGGGCAGAGCAACATGGGTGCTGTGTCCACGGGGGCTGCTTTGGCTGACGCCAATGGGGGAGAGCGCTCATCTACAACCCTCCCTGCCTCCCTCCCTCCCTGCCCCCCTGCCTCCCCACCGTATGCCCAACTGCAGGGCCACCATGAGCGCGTACGAGGCGTGCGCCCGAGTCACAGCCACACCCAGGCGCGGCCGGGAGCCGCCCATGCCCGCAGCCGCTGCAGCCGCCGCACCGCGCAGCCGCCGCAGCAGGCCGCCGTGCTCCCTGCGTGTGGGGTGGGGGCGCAGTGATGAGTGGGCACGTGCCTGACGCGCAGGCGGGCGGCAGCTGACAGCGCATCAGTCCACCCAGCCACGCGATCTCGCTACATGCATGCGCACTTGCCCTAGGCCTAGCCCTAGCCTGCATCAGCCTGCTGCACGCACCTGCCGCCACCGCGCCCCGCGCCGCCTCCCCCGCCGGCGCCTGCCCCCAGTCCTGCCGCCCCTCCTGTCGGCATGAGGCCCTCCACGTCTTCCGCCGCCACCCCGGTCTCCCGCAGCGGCACGCCCCGGTCGTAGCCGCGCACCCACACCAGGTGCGCCGGGGGGTGCCGCTGCGGCCCCGACCCCTGATGAGGGGTCGACTGCATGGCGGTCGCTGCAGAGGTGGGGGTGGCGGACGTGGACGTGGAGGGCGGCTTACGCCCAGCGGCAGAGGCGCCCGGAGCGCCCGCGCCGCCTGCAGGGAGGCCTGGCCGTGGCGCCGGCGCGGCGGGGTCTGGCGGGTTGAGCGGCTGCTGGAAGGGCAGCAGCGCCGCGCAGGTGCGACCCGCCTGCCCGCCGTCCGGCTCTCCACCGGCGCCGGTGCTTCCCGCGGTGGCGGCACTGGCAGCTGCCACATAGGGCTGTAAGCCGCTGCCAGTGGGCGAGCGGGATGAGGTGTGCTGCTGGCTGGCACCGCTGGAAGCCCCGCCGTCAGCACCGCCACTGCCATAACCGCCGCCGCCGCCGCCTGTGTCGGCTGCGCCCGGGGGCCGCCGCGGCGAGTCGGTGCGCGATGCGGGAGAGGCGGTGGGGCTGGAGGCGCCCCAGGCCGCCCAGGCCGCCACACCGCCGCCACCGCTGACTGACCCCACACGCGGACTGCCCGGCAGCGAGGGTCCCGGTGATGTCGGCAGCGAGGGAAAGCGAATGGGAACTTCGCCTGTCGCCGCAAAGCTGCCGTCAATGCTTGCTGTTGCCTCCAGGCCCTGCGAGCCGGGGCCACGGCCGCTGCTCCCGCCCTCTCCCCCGCCAGCTCCGCCGCCGGCCAGCCAGCCGCGTGCGGCCGCCGACATTTGGAAGGAGCTGCGCGGCGAGGCGGGGCCACTGTCCGCCCCCGCCCCCGGCAGCCCCATGGACTTGGAGCCCAGACTAGCGCGCCGCCCACCACCTCCACCACCGCCACCGCCACCGCCACCGCCGGGGCGGTAGATGCCGACGCCGTGCTTGCGGCCGCGCCGCCACATGCCTGCGCCACCATGCGGGCGTGCGAATGAGGGGTGTGGGCGACTTGGGCGACGTGGGCCTCCAGTGCTCGACCTGTAAGACAACAGCTGCCTGCCATTGCGCCCGGTGCCGACGTGGCGCCGACCCAGAACCCGCCCACCCAGCAACCCCTAGCGACGCGCCATATCGGTACTGCCTGCCGCGGCCCCCCGCCCCCTCTGCCGCGGCCCCCCGCCCCCTCTGCCGCGGCCCCCCGCCCCCTCTGCCCGGCCCCGCACCCTCGTGTGTGGAGCCGTCCGCCGCCGTGAACAGCCCCACACCGTGCATGCGCCCGTCCTGCACATGCAGCGGCAGCGGCAGCGGCAGGCCCGGGTGTCAGCGGGTGCGCCCAGCATCAGGGCAGGGCGCCGCCGTACTGGGGCAGGAATCAGGTGCACGTTGCGGATGCACCTGGCACTGAGACGGTGCGTGTCAGCACGCGGCCCCGTCACCCTCGTCCCCGCCCGCACCTTCCACTCGCCGTCGTAGCGCTCCCCACTGCGCCACACGAATGTGCCCTGACCCGCCATGCGCCCGGCCCGCCACCTGGGAGGGAGCGGGCGGCAGGAGGGTGCCGACAGCGCGGCCAGCAGGGGCAGTCAAGTGCAATACATCACCTGCGCCCGTTGCACCACCCCTTATCGCATCCCATAGTGACAGGCTCTTCGACAGGCCCTGCTGACCGGTGACACATACGGCACATCATGGCGGCACAGCGCATTACTCACTCGCCGTCGTACTCGGCTCCCTCCGCAGCCAGACCAGCCGCCGCTGGATCTCCCCAGGCGCCCGCACCGCCGCCACCGCCCCCGCCCCCGCCGCCGAGCAAGCCCGCCCCCTGTCCCACACCGCCGCCACCGCCGCTGTACACGTAGCGTCCAGGCCCGTACGGGTGGCCTAGCTTCCACAGCCTGGTGGTGGGTGGTGGGGCAGGGCGGTGGAGGGCATTGCGGATGCTTGAGATGCAGTGAGGCCCGGGGCGAGCCCCAGCCGCTGTGAGTGTGAGGGCCGCCCACCAGCACGTCACACGCTTTAGGTGACCCCTCCTGGCGCTACCGTGTGACGTGCCCCCACAAGTGCCCCAGTGAGTGCCCGCAATGACCCAGCTGTACGGGCCCCGCCTCCATGCCTACACGGCACACACACAAACAAACACATACACGGCACGCCAGCCCGCTCACCCCTCGTACACGTCACCATTGCCGTACACCTGCCGGCCCAGTCCGTGCCGCACGTCCCGCTGCCAACCGCCCGTGTACCGCGACCGCCCATCGCCCGCCTCCCACGTGCCCACACCGCACATGTGGCCATCCCGCCACTCGCCTGGGGTGTGGGGGCGGCAAGCGGCGCATGCGGGGCAGGCGTCATGGGGCCGCGTGAGGCCGCGATGGGAGGTTCCAAGTGCTGTTGCCGCCCGCCTCTGCCTCACCCTACCCCGCTAGCTGCCTCCCTATGTGGTGCCCAGGCGCCTCCTACCCAGGTACGTGGCGCCGCTGCTCCAGGTGTACTTGCCGGCACCGTGCCGCAGCCCCTCCTGCGCAGGCAGCGGCGCACAAGCCGAGGCACAGTGTGTGCATGCGGGGCTTCACGGGCAGCCGCAGCGACGCACAACGCCCCCCACATGGCCGGCATCCCGACAGCGCACCTTCCACGAGCCCTCATAGCAACTGCCGTCACGCCATGTGTATCGGCCCTCACCATCCGGCTGTGACGTGCACAGAAAGTGGCACACAGCACAAGAGACGGGCGAGTGAAAGGCGCGGGGCGACGGCAGTGCAGGCGACAGGCCTCGCGCTGGACGGTGGGTGCGGCTGGCGTGCAAGACCGCCACCTTTCATGTGTGGGCCCTGCGGAGCCCTGGCACGGCTGAAGTGCTACCCTGTCACCGTGACTCTGCCCACACCCGCCCACCACCTGTTCTCTGACCTGTCCGCTCAGCGACCAGCTGCCGCTGTACGCATCCCCATTTACAAAGTTTTTCGTTCTCACTTCACTGGCTTCGCTCTCCATTCTGATGAGTGTGGGTCGAGTTGGAGGCGACGACCGGCATGGCTTGCAGCTCTTGTTGTGTTCAAAAAGTCAACCTACTGAGCGTCCATCTTGATACTCAAACATGTATAAGCGCTCGACTTAATACTCAGTGGTAGTCGTAAGCTGCGTTTGAGCGCTTGCGCAATTGGACCGAGGACGGGCATGGGGCCTGTGCAGCGGAAAGACCGAAAAGGACCATCGAGGAATGCACAAGGTCATTTGCATCGCTGATATTAACTAATTACACTCGACGTGACCGTGTTTGCTAACTAAACACAACGCACGAAATGATGTTTAGAGCATTCTAAAGTCAAAGTCGAGCAGGGATGGCAAGCACCGCCAAAAACGTGTTTGTCTACCCTGTAAATAGCTATGCAGGCAGAGCTGTCGCGGAGGCGTTCGCGGTAAGCGCTATCGTGATGTGCAGGGCATGTGCGGTCCCGACTCTTCCAAAATAGCTGACTGCCTTAGCGGGACAGAGAAGTGACTGCAGCTTAAAGGGGCTGCAAGTCACCTGTACCCCTGTATGTGTGCGCGCACCAGGCCGCGGGGCACTCCGTGTCGGGTGTCGCCACCGGCACGAAGGAGGTCCCGAGTTGCGTTAGCACCTTGGTGCAGGTGAGCGTTGTGGCAGGAGAGCGGGACACTGCTGCTGCTTATACCGGGCTGCCGTCATCCGGGCGGGCATCTGGGGGGGGGGGCAGCAACGGCGTGTGCTTCCTGTTGAGACAGTTGGTGTGCACCGCAGGCTGATGACGACGGCGCTGCAGTGGCTCACAAGCAGCTGCTGGGGACGGCCGATGTGGTGGTGTACGACATGCTGGGGAATGAGAAGGAATCACGGGACGCACTGGTGCACCTGGCGCAGCAGCCGGTGAGCGGGAGAGCTGGGGGCCGCGTCGCGCTATGAGATACAGACATATAGCAGTCACTCCAGGGAACCTGAGGTGCAGTTTGAGCTGAGGGTGCGGCTACCAAGCACCTCCTTCGGTCCCACCCTCGTAGCCCGTTCCCTTGCACCCTCGACCTTTGCTCCTTTGCCGTACTCGCAGTTCGGCGGGCGCGAGGTGCTGTTTGTGGGTGTATCCAGTCCGCTGGTGTGGGCCGCCACACGCCCCAACCCGGAGGCGGTGTTCTCCAGCGGCAGTGGTTTCAACATCAGCGGCATGGGCGCCGTCAACGAGTGGAGCCTGCTGGGCAACGGCAACGGCGTGGAGGGCCTGTTGAACGGCTTCGACGGCGCCGGCGGGGAGGCCGGCGAAGACGTGGACTGGTCTGCAGCTGCCGGGGGCGGAGTGGGAGTGGGTGGGGGTGACGGCGGTGTCCTGGGCGTGCGCCCCTCCGCGCCCAACGTCAACCCCTTCGCCGCCGGTAGCATGGGCTCAGACCATGGCCTGGGTATGGGCAGGTCGGACGGGGCTGGCGGCGGCGGCCGGCCCTCCACCTCCAACCTGCCCACCTTCTCGGCGCCCGACGACGTGGCGCGGCGCTGCCCTGCCGTGTCGGCGCGGGCGCTGCTGGCGCTGGAGCAGCTGGTGCTGCGGGGCAGCCGCCGCGGCCGACTGCGCACATGCGTGGTGTGTCCGGGTCTGCTGTACGGGCAGGGCGAGGACGAGGCGGGCTTCTTCAACGCATTCAAGGCCGCGTGGAGCAGGCAGTGCCTGGCGCGACCGGGCGCGCCGGCGCCCCAGCCCGGCGAGCCGGTTCCGGCTCCGCCCCGTGCATTGGTGTACGGGCGCGGCAGCAACATCCTGCCCACCCTGCATGTGGCGGACCTGGCCTCCTACGTCATGGCGCTGGCAGGGTTGGGCGGCGCAGGTGCAGGCAGCGGCCTGGGCGCAACACAGGGTCAGGGGCAGCAGACCGCCGGCGTCTCGCTTACGGGCACGCAGTCGCTGCTGCCGGGCACGCAGTCGCTGCGGCCGCAGGCCACGCCGCCACCTCCTGGCACCGCGCCGCCTGGCACCGCGGGCTCCCCCACGCGGCTGCTGGTGGGCACGGCCGGCACCGCGCCGCGCACCGCCGGCCCGCCGCCCGGCACCGCCCCCGCCCACCCTCCCCCGGGCGGCAGCTACCACCTGGTGACGGACGGCAGCCGCTACAGCCAGGTGGAGCTGGTGCGCGCCATTGTGGCAGAGCTCAGCCTTGGAGGCGCCAAGCGGCCAGCCGCTGCTGCCGGGGCTGGGGCGGAGGCGGGGGTGCAGGCGGACGAGGACGAGCATGGCCCCACCATCGAGTGAGTCAGGAACTCTGGGTTTGGATTCATGGGCAGGGCGCGGCAACCGCATTCCCAATAGCTGTGCCCTCTTGCTCTCTGCTAACCACCGCCGGCCCCGAAATCCTGTCTGTGCCCTCCTCCTGCACACGCACAGCTTCATCCCCGAATCCCAGCTGCACCTGCACTCGGCGCCGCCCTGCGACCGCATGCTGCTGGACATGGCGCTCACCACCACACCGCTGCAGCCGCCGCTGCCCGACTGGGCGCCCGCGCACCCGGGCGGCCTGCCGGCGCACGTGGCCGAGGTGACGGCCGAGTTCGCGGAGCGCCGCCGCCTCACGCCGCTGCGGCTGCTGGTGGCGGGGCCGCCGCTGTCCGGCAAGACGCACCTGGCTCGGCGCCTGGCACGCCGCTACGGGCTGGCCTACATCAGTGTGCCGCTGCTGCTGGCGGCGGCGGCCGACCCCGCGGTGGCGGCAGCGGCGGGGCTGAGCGCGGCAGTGGCGGACCCGGCGCTGCTGAAGCAGGCACAGGCAGAGGTGGCTGCGGGGCCGGGTGGCACGGCACCAGGCGGCAAGGAGTCCAAGGAGTCCAAAAAGGACGAAGGGGCGGGCGGCGGCTGGGGTGGCGGCGGCCGGGTGTCCGCCAAGACGCTGGGTGCGCTGCTGGCAGCGGCGGTTTCGGACCGGCGCTGCCCCGCTGCCTGCCGCGGCTTCGTGCTGGACGGCTACCCGCGCAGTGCAGCTCAGGCTCGTGCGGCCTTTTTTAAGCTGGAGCACGACGAGGCGTCAGCGGCGGCAGCGGCAGCAGCGGCGGCAGCTGCAGCTGCAGCGGCCGCAGCGGCAGCGCCTCTGCCCCCGCCTGGGAAGCCAGGACAGAAGGGCGCCGCGGCTGGCAAGGCAGCTGCAGCGGCGGCGCCGACAGCGGCCGCGCACGGCGCCGGCCACCCGGTCCACCCTCCCGGGGCCTGTGCTGACGTGTTTGATGTGCCGGTGGGCATGCGGCTGGTGGTGAACCCCGCCACTGCGCCCACGCACGTGCTGGAGCTTGAGCTGCCCGGCGGCGAGGAGGAACTGCGGACGCGGCTGGCGGCGCTGGAGGCGCTGGCGGAGGAGGAGGCGGCACGACTGGCGGGTGAGCTGAGGCGCAGGAGGGAGGCGGGCCCAGGGCAGTCACGAGACACTATGCTCGGCATGCGGTGAATGACGTGTTCTGACGGCAGCAACCGCAGAGTGTACTTGATGCCATCAACATTTTACATACCGTAATCTACCTTGCTTCCGGCTGGACCTTTCACTTCATTTCGTGCAGCCGAGACGAGCATCCACTCGGACGCGGGGGACAAGAAGGGTAAGGACGCCAGGAAGGGTGGCGCTGCGGACAAGGCCGGCGGCAAGTCCAAGGACGGCGCGCCGCCCCCGCCAGCCGCCAGCCCGGGCGCCGCACTGCTGGGCCACTATGCGGAGCCGGGCCTGGGCCGCCGCCTGGCCGCTTTCCGGGCGTGGCGGGCGGAGGATGCAGAGGACCTGGCCAGCCGGGTGGCGGCGGCGCAGGCGGCGTGGGAGGCGGAGAAGGCGCGGCTGGAGGCGGAGCGCGCGCGCATTGCGGCCGAGAACAGCACCCTCAAGGCCAAGCGCCGGGCGGCCAAGGCTGCAGCGGCGGCGGCTGCGGCGGGCGGGCAGCCGGGCGAGGGCATCGCGACGTCGCCCCGACCCAATGGGGTTACCATGGACCTGGATGAGTCAGCCAGTCCGGACGTGTCGCTGCGGGCTGGCGGCCCAGGAGGCCCGGCTGACGCGCCGCCCCCGCTGGTGCTGCCGCAGCACGGCGGCCTGGTGGCGCTGTGCGTGGACGGCGGGGCCGCCTTCTCCGCCGTCACCAACCCCACCCTGGAGACGGGGCCAGTCGTGACGCTGCTGCCACCGCCCTCGCAGCCGCCGCTTACCGCCGGTGTGCCCGCCACGGTGGCGGCCGCGGTGGCTGCGGCGGCGGCACAGGCGCTGGGGGCTGTGGCCGGCACACCGCTGCTGCCGCTGCCGCCGCCTCTGCTGGCACTGGAGCGGCAGGTGGAGGAGTCCGTAGGAGTGCCTCACAATTTCGACGGCTTCCCGCCGCCCGAGCCGCGGCAGTCGAGTGCGGAAGCCGCGGAGGTGGCAGAGGCGGAGGCTGCTGCGGCTGCTGCGGAGGCGCAGCGCCAGGCAGCTGAGGCGGAGGCGGCGGAGGCGCTGTCACGCACCGCTGCAGCGGCTGCAGCGGGCGCCGAGGCCTCCTACCAGCAGTACCTGCGCGGCGGTCGCGCCTCGGCCGGCCGTGCCTGGCTGATGCAGCGGGTGATGGGCGTGGTGACGGCGGCGCTGACGGAGGTGGCGGCGGCCACTGGCGGCAGCGACACGGCCCGCGCGTCTGGGCCGGCGGCGGGACCCAAGGAGGCGCTGCTGCACGTGGCGGCGGCGCTGGCGGCGGCGGCGGCAGCGGAGGAGGGCGGCTTCACCGACCCCTACCTGGATCCGCAGTACGGCATACAGCTGGAGAAGATAGAGGCCAAGGCGGCGCGAGAGAGGGCGCGGGCAGAGGCGGCGCGGGAGAAGGCGGAGAGGTGAGGAAGGCATGATGCGGCGGGCGACAGGCCTCCGGAAGGGCTGTGCAGTAACACGTGTTTCGACATGCACACCGTGTCTTGCAGCGCTGCAACCCCATTGCATACGCACCTGCCCTCCTGCTCTCTCGCACAGGGAGAACGCGGCTCGTCAGCAGCAGGCGCTCGACGAGGCGGCGGCGACAGCCAGTGCGGCGACGTGACCCAGTGGTGCTGAGGGGGTGCTGCTGTACGTGCGTGCATTCGTGGTGATTATACTTGCGTGTGTGCGTGGAATGAGGGTGCGGGTATGTGTGCGTGTGTGTGGGGGGGGGGCGGGTGTGCCTGAGGGTCACACAGTGAAGGTCATACCATGCGTACGGCCGGCAGTCTATCCCGTGCCTACTTGCAGCTGCATATGCGAGGAGTTGTGCAACGACAAGCTGGAAACGGCTGCACGTATGATTGGATAGTGATTGTACCTTTGCGCGGTATTGCCACAGCCAACGGGAGACTATCGACGCATGTGCATGCTGATGCCGACGGAATGTAAGGACGATTACACAGCGCTGCCATGTGCGCGGCGCCCCAATTATGTGCATGCCACCCTCGTGGCCTCGTCAGCTGCTATGAATCTCGGGTACAGTCTTTCACCGGCGAGTGTCTATCAAACTACCACCCTGATGCCACCACACACATGGCCTCGTGCTCGATTCTCGAGGCAAGTCTGCCCAAGCCGTAAGCGCATGCTCGGACACAACAAGATATGTGGTTCCCCGCAAGGGAAAAGTGGGCTGAGCCCACGCCACGTCGCCACGTCTCAAATCTGAAGACGCAAGCGTCTACCTCATCTCCCGGACATAGCCGGGGTCGGTTCGTACAGGCACGGCCCGCAATCATGTGTCCAGCCACGTCCCCGCTGTCAAGCACAAGCATAGCCAGCAATCAACCAAACAGCAGGAAATCTTCTAGCCACAACACTCCTCACTGCTGCGGCCTAACACTGCGCGGTGCTATGCTCGCCAGCAAAGACCGTAACTAGACACCGGCTGGCCTCAACCTGCGCGCCGGCGGCGCTTCTCGGGCGGCGCCGCGCTGTCCTCCTCCACGTGGCCTTGCTCGCCTCCTCCGCTACGCACATGCACGCCGCAACTGCTGGGCACAGGGCCGCTGCCGCCGCGAGGCCCTGTGCACCACCACCACCATCGCCGCCGCCGCCACCGCGGCGCAGGGCCGCAGGCTGCGCTCTACCAAGCAGCATCTCTATCAGCGCGTGCCGCATGTTCGTCGCAGAGTTGGCGTCGCGGCCCTGCGATGCAATGTTCAATCGGACGGCACCTGAGCCTGTCTGATACGGTGATACCTGACCCGGCCCCCCGAACCAGACTAAATCTGTGCCAGGCTTACCCACACAGTCCCGCAGTGTTGGCACGCTTGGACATCGCGGGCACGCGAGCCCCCAAACGGAATCACTACTTGCAGGCAGCGCTGCCCGTTACCGAGCAGACGCTGTCCACACTTTGCGCACACCAGCATTCACGCATTTCATATGCAGCTGATTACTTGCGCCCTATACCGGCCCCTGCGAAGTCCTTATGAGCACATGCGTACCTGGCTGGTGTAGTACTCGTCCACGTACACCACCAGGTGCGTGTACTTGTCCACCAGCAGGCGCAGCAGCGCCCGGTTTGGACCTCTGCCTGACCTGCGGACGCAACCTCCGTAGCCAGTGTCGGCGTTGCCCCAGCCGACAATGACCAAGCCGTCTGATTCAAGGAGAGTCCCGCACCCGCACCGTACACGGAAGCGCTGGTTGCGGTCGTGGGGTCAGTACCATACGTAACTGCGGCTCTCACATGTTAAGCCAGTTGGTGGGCGGCAGACACAGACACAAACAAGTGTAGTCCAGTATGACTTTCCTCTTAATTCTGCGCCTCGGGCTCTTTACCTCGCAACGAGTCGCCACAGTCGCCAGTCAATTGTCCATGGACGCGCAAGGTCAGACACAATAACACCATGCGCGGGGCGCAGACATTACGCACGAACCATTCTTATGATCGAACGTCAGTACGCCACAACAGTAGTACGGGTACCGCGGTCTATTCATCTTCGCCTGGTCTCGGGGTTAATCAGGGTCCTCAGGCCCTCCGCCTCGTGCAGGCGCCGCGGTGGTGACCGGGTGGGTGACCGGCTGGGTGACCGATGCCCCACATCCCGTGAGCATGCTCATTTACGCTCACAATCTACCCAACTATAGACCACCCCACCGCCACAAAAGGACACACGTGCCCTTCATCAAACACACACCATGTGGCAATACCTACGAGCAATACCCCTTATCCGCACCAAAGCTACAGTGTATGACACGTGCCCTTGCAGGCACAGCGTCAGTCAGCGCCGCGCACAGCATGAAATGCTGCTGCCGGCTCCTGCTTAGTCACAGTCCCACAGTCGCGCAGTAGCAGTCACTACGGCATGGGAGTCCTCATGTCGTAGTCATGGTCATAGCGCCACGCTGCTGGTCTCAAACCGCACCATTTGCACGCCGGTGCGCCGCCCACCGTCTCCCAGCAGCAGCACCACATAGCTGGTGCCCGGCAGCAGCCGCGGACAGCGCTGGCAGCGCCGTGTGCGGAAGCGCGCCCCCGACCAACTGGGCAGCGCCGACGTCTCGTTCAACTGCAGCCCAAAGTTGGACACGCACTCGGCAGCCATTGCGGCAGCGGTGGAGCTGGCCGCCGCCGCCAGCCGCTCCGCTAGCTCAGTCGCCGCACTGCTGTTGTACGTGGCAGCAAACGTCACCGCCGCGCCGGTGCTGGTGAGGCTGACAGGCAGCAGCTCGGGGCGGCCGGCCAGTGTGATGGAGTAGTTGGTGTTCTTGGATGATATGTCCACAACCCCGCACGCCACCGCGTACGGCAGCAGCGGCGAGTCATCCCCGCCGTCCGCCGCCACAGCAACCAGGTCATTGGGCTCCAGCGACCGAAGGTCCAGCCGCCGCAGCGATGAGCTCTCCGCCAGGCTACGCCCCCGCCGCCGCCCCATAGAGTGAGGCCACATGTGGTACGGCTGTTGTGGGAGGAGGGCTGGATGCAGCTGGTGCTCGTGTGAGGGCGGGTGCTGGCCCCGCAGCTGCCGGCGGTTGAGGTAGTGCGGCCCACCGCCGCTGTGCCTCCCAAGCTGCGCTATGAGCGGACCGTCGCCACCTCTCCCCTGCACCCGTTCCTCCGCGCCATCCCACTGGTCGTAGTCCCTTCGGGTCCCCAACCCGGCCTCCACGTGCTCGGCCCACCAGCCCCCGCTAGCGTAGCTCGCGGACTCGTCCAAATGCCGCCGCCGCCTGTAACGCAGCGGGAAACGGCTCAGTAGCTTGCAGGCACCACACGGCCTAGACGTGCCACATTATGATGTGCACGCCGCGGCCCCACGAAGCAGTAACAGAATCCCCCGAGAACTACGCTGGCACTGCAACACGTGCCCCTACCCGACGTCATCCACCCACCTGCCCGAGCTGCTGCTGGTGGCTGCCGCGGCACTGGGTCCCCCGCTGGTGGCGGCCTCGGGCACCACCACGTAGTACACCAGCCCCGCCCGGTTCAGCGACAGCGTGACCGTGGCGCCGGAGGAGCTGCTGTTGGCCACTGCCGGCTCCGACATGGTGGTCTTGCTGAGGTTGTCCCAGGGCACCAGCAGCCCCACCAGCAGCCCCACCGCCAGCAAGAACACCAGCAGCCACGCTAGCGCCAGCCACATGGTGCGCCGCGTGCTCCAAGACTCCAGCCACGTCGCGTAAAACCTTGGCAGTGGGAGGCGGGCAGCGGGGAGGGCTGGGCGCACAAATGCAAGGTGGAGACCGGGCAATGCTGCATAACAGGTGCAGGATTACAGTGCAGTTTTGCACGTCGGACTCCCCTTGTTGCAGTATTGCTGTAAAGGCAACATTTGGGGATCAAGCATTCTCGGCTGGGGAGAACTATAGCGCTTTACCATGGCCCTACGTCCGGCTGATGTTAAATTAGTTATATTTCCACCTCCTTGCACCCACCTCCACATCGGGTGTCCCGGGTGTAGGTGGTAGGGCAGAAACAGAATGTATGCGGGCCGGCTCCACTTGCGGCCCGATGGCGACCCCATCACGCTGCTGGCCTTGCTGCCGGACCCACCACCTGTGTTCCACATGCGCGTGCGCCGGCTGCCCAAGGCCTGCAGCGCTCGGGGCGGGCTGGCGGACGAGTCGCCGTCCTCCTCCAGCGCCCCGCCACCCGGACCGCCGGCCAGCCGCACGCGGCCGCGTTCAGGCCGCCCGCTGCCACCGCCGCCTCCACCTGCGACGCCCCGCCCCACAACCCGGCTGTTGACATCAGCGTCGCCATCACCATCCATCTGCACGCCAACACTGGCCATCTCCACGCGGCTTCTGCTGGAAGGACCGGTGGCGCCCGTCGCCCGCGCTGCCGCCATGGCCGCTGCTGCCGCCACCGCGCTGGCCTCCCTGTCCCTCTCCGCAACCTGCAGCGCGTGCCGAGCGCTGTTCGCCTCGCTCGCCAACTTCTGCGCCTCAGCCCGCTGCACTTCCAACGCCCCCAGCAACTGCCGTATCTCCAGCTGATCTTGTTCATGTAGCTCCTTGAACACCTGTCAGAAGCAAAAGCAACAGACACATGTGAGAGCGCGGCAAGAGCCGAGGGCCGTAGAGGCACCAGGAAAGGTTGGCGCTCTCAGAGGCAACCAACCTATGCCCGCATGCGCTGAGGGGACATGCCCCGCTCCGCCCACACTTGCACGCACTGCTAAGCCAACCCTCACCTGATACAAATTGTCCATGTGCGCGGCGAATGCCGAGTACATCGGGTCACCCCGATTCGAGCGGATGGAGTCTAGCAGCGCCGTAACCTCATGCTGAAGAGTAGGACAGGGTTGTGATTGGCATGAGGTTGTTGCCTTTGGTCAGGGTGTGTCATGGATCGTTGTACGGGCTCAGGTCACACGGCCGTGCGTGGCGGCCCCTGCAGTGACCCCTCGTCCCTCGCCCTGGGCAGGTCGCTGTGTTATGCTGTGTGTGCCGGCGTTGGGCACATAGGCGCATCACCGTATCTGGCCTATGAACTAACCTCCTTTCTTGCGCGGCCGTCTTGCCAGGAAGGTTCGCGCCCATGCCCCGGCCCTCCAGCGGGCGGTATGCCTGCACAGATTGCAAGAGTCTTTGAGTTTCAGTGCTGTGACATAATCGGAGTCCATGGTCCCTCACCGTTTGCAAGGGAAGCATGGACCGCGTTCTCCTGCTGAAAGAGTGGATTTGTCGCGAAGGATGACATTGTGAATATAGTTCACTTGGCTAGCTATTCCTCCCGGCATTAGTTAACGAACAGTGAGACATGTGCCCTCCATGTATCTCCCAGCCGCGCCAGGCTTCACCCCGGTGCATTTCATTTCATAAAGATGACACATTGTGCCGATGGGGCCAGTCACGGGTGGATGAGCTCCTAAACGCGGTAGACGCTTGTCGCTTGTGGAACTGCCACAGTGCCAGTCAGTGCCAGTGCGCTTAGGGTCCACGTCTAGCTGTTTGGTGCAACATGTAACATCGATGAGGCAGAAACTCGCAGGAGAGTATAGTGCTTCGCCGGTCACACCCATCTTGCAGACCGGCGGAGTAATAGATGCGGAATGAACCCGACTCCACGACTCCACCTGACTCCACGCATCTACTTCGCCTGCACTCAAACGACGCACCATACACTTTGTGTGCCCGGGGCAGGCCAGGCGACGCCCCCTGCTTCCACTCGTACCCAGCGTCACCCCGTCACGGCCGTGTCCACTCCCACCAATCTAGCAGCATCGCTCGAGAAAGGTGAGGTGCAGCGCAAAGGCGAGAGAGATGCTTTGCAATTGACTACAATGACTGACACTGCGCTATTGCTCTATCGCTTCAGCTGCAACTCCAGCGAGGATCAACTCGGCCCACATGCCTATGCCGCCTACAAAATGTCCCGTTGATAAGTCATTGTAACACTTCCAGTTCAATCATCTCACTGCCTGCAGCATCACACGCACTTCATTCGTTCAGACAGTCAACGCACACGCTGCCAATCAGCTGCGCTGCGAGAAGAACCAGGACCCGGTTGACGAGGCCTGACCACCTTGCGCCCGGCGCTCCTGTTGGGAGCCATCATCCATCTGCGCAGCTGTGCTGGCAGAGGTCGTGCTCTCAGCGGCGTCCGAGGACCGCGCCCCAGCACCTCGCGCCCCTGGCCCCGTTTGCCCCGCTCCAGAGCGCGCCATGCCCGCCTCGCCTTTCCCTGATGAGCTGGTGTCCACGTCCTTGGCATGCAAAGTCAGGCCCATGCCCAGCAAGTGCCGGCCGTCCTGAGAAGAGCGCACGCTTATTTTCAGCGTGTTGGGACGCGGCTGCGCACCACCCATGGCAGCCGTCTTGCCGCCCGCCTCCATACCCCCGGCCCCCCGGTCAATCAGAACCTGCGATGGCAACCGCCCACTCAATTTTACGACAGATGGCATCCATCCCACATTGCGGCGGCGCAGATTGGGGTGCAAGGCGCGGAAAGATAGGCCAGGCCGCTGCAGATTCCCCTTCCGGCTGTTTCGGCAAATCCCGCACCTCGACCGCTCCACTTGAATCCCGTCTCACCTCTTCCAGCTCCAGCTCCCCGCCATCCACGTCGTCAAAAGCTGATAGCGCCGAGCCACCAATGAAGTCTGACATGGGCCGCCGCGTGGTCCAGCGACGGTACATGGTGTAGAACACGAGGGGCACTGTGTACCAGGCGATCACCACATCCACCGTGTAGTGCTTGCGGCTGGCCACGATAAGGATGGAGATGATGACACCCATCAACCAGGACAGTGCCTTCATGAACGCCAGGGAGCCATACTCGTTGTAGGCCAGGATACCTGAAGGAGGCAGCAGGATGCGTAGCAGAGAGGAATGAGCGGGGCGAGAGGGTGTGAGAGGCAAAGTGAAGACTGCAGCGTGCACTATGGCTGGCAAAGAGAGCAGCACATGTACACCATACGCGGAACCGTACGCGCTTGCAAACGATTCAAAGGCGTAAGGCACACGCACCAGTGAGCATGAAAGTGGTGTGGGACGAAAAGATCAGGTCACCACAGCTCTTGGACATCTGGCGGCCCACATCAATGAACACGTGCCCTGTCCAGTGCGAGGGCCACTCGCGCCGCGCGGTTGGCTCGCTGGCACGGCAGTGGAAGCTGGGGCCGGGCAGCTGCGTGACCGAGAAAGTGACGATACGAAGCGCCTGGCACACTGTGAAGGGCGCACACGTACGGTACGGGGGGAAGCGTCACAGCGCGCCTACGGTACCCTGCAGCCCCTACCCTGTGCCTGCCCCTCTCTCACTTGCGTCTTGCCACTGAACAGCAGCACTGCACAGAGCCCGCTGAACTCACCCACGAGGACCATGAGCAGGCGCGACCACATCACGGCAGTGTAAAACCGTTTGCGCTGGGTCACGAACGGGGTGAACGTCCACAACACGAACGTCGCGAAGGCAATGCCGAAGATCGTCTCACTAACCCAGTGCTGCTCCGGCCCAAGCTCCTGTGTCGAATAAGTGAGTAGCGGCCGCTCAGAAGTCATTGATGAGTGGTTGCGCCCATCAGACCATGCCGCGAAGGTGCGTGCTGGAGCTAGACCTGAGCTGACCGCTACCCTAAACGTACCGGCGTCAGGTCAAAACCAACGTCGTGCAGCGGCTCCTCCTGGGGCTGGTGCATTCGGTGGGCGAGCTGCGTGAAGATACCGTGCACATACTGCATGATGAGCCCGAAAAGCAAAATCCGCCAGCGCTGCTTGAGCAGCGGCCACTGCAGAACCGAGGGGGAAGCCAGGGCGGAGAGCGTTAGAGCGGGCATGCGGGGAGTGGGGGTCAACAAGAACGCGGACCGGTCTGCAGCTCACCTCGACGACCACTTCCAAGCGAATACGACGCCATAGCTCCAGCGTCAACCTTGAAAGGGCAGAGCAGCTCTCCTTGGCTTGAGATGCGAAGCCATACCGCGGCGACGCCGCACGGCCATCTTCTACGCTTGTTGCATCTGCTTTGGGCGTGCTCGGCGCCTTTTCCTCCATTCTTTTCAGGGGTGGCCCTCAAGTAATGCGCGGCACAATTCTAAAGCCAACTGGAGGAGTGGCAACACCTTGGTTTGGTAAGATTTACAACATGCAGATGCACTTGTTTAGTTTGCCACTGCTTGAGAGAGGGCATCGTCTGGGAACTTGAGAAGGTTCAAAACACAGCATGGGCAAATGACTTCGCGGAGCCGGCAGCAATTACGGTCTTTATACTGTATGTGCAGATATTCCGTTTTCTAGGTAGCTACGTAAGTAATACAAATGGCGACTGTCCAAAAGGACAAGAAGGCTGGACCGCCGGTGGCTGCCCTTGCTGCCGTGGGAGTGCTTGCCGTCGCTGGTCTGGGCGCCGCTGCCGCTTTACTGCTTTCTGGCAAGGGATCTAGCAATGCAAAGCCTGCCGTCAGCAAAGCGAAGAAGCAAGTCCTCACAAAGTCTGCCAGCCGCTCTGGCAACGCTCCGACGCCGCGGGTGCGTGTTCAATTGTAATAGTTCCATGATCTGGGCCTGATGACACGCGACCCAATCCGTGGTTGTCACTTCAACCGGCACGTCCGCCCCGCCATCCAATGCACGATGCACCACAGAAGTCGCTGTCCAAGCCCGCTGCCGGAACTCCCACACGTGCGGCCGCGGCGAGCACAGCGTCACCCCGCATGGCACCCGCTTCCACCCCGTCTGCTCGTGCTGGACTCCCAACGGCTTCCCCAACGAAGTCGGTGCCGGCAGCTGCACCCGTCGCTGCACCACCAGTCACTGCGCCTCCGGCGCCCGCACCCGCTGCTGCCGCTGCCCCGGTGACTGCAATCAGCCGCAGTGCCCCTGTGCCCGAGGCTGCCACTGTCGCTGCTGCCCCCGCAGCGGCGGCTGCAGTGGCGAAGCCTGCTGCGAACGGCCCGGCGGTGATGGAGCGCAGTGCACCAGCACCGGCTGCCTCTAGCGCGGCTGCGGCTGAGAAGGCCGCGGCTGAGAAGGCGGCCGCGGAGAAGGCTGCGGCTGATAATGCGGCCGCGGAGAAGGCTGCGGCTGAGAAGGCGGCTGCGGAGAAGGCGGCTGCGGAGAAGGCGGCTGCGGAGAAGGCTGCGGCTGACAAGGCTGCGGCTGAGAAGGCGGCCGCGGAGAAGGCTGCGGCTGAGAAGGCGGCCGCGGAGAAGGCTGCGGCTGAGAAGGCTGCGGCTGAGAAGGCTGCGGCTGAGAAGGCTGCGGCTGAGAAGGCTGCGGCTGAGAAGGCTGCGGCTGAGAAGGCTGCGGCTGAGAAGGCGGCAGCGGAGAAGGCTGCGGCTGAGAAGGCTGCGGCTGACAAGGCTGCGGCTGAGAAGGCAGCGGCTGAGATGGCTGCGGCTGAGAAGGCAGCGGCTGAGAAGGCTGCGGCTGAGAAGGCTGCGGCTGAGAAGGCGGCCGCAGAGCAGGCTGCGGCTGAGAAGGCTGCGGCTGAGAAGGCGGCAGCGGAGAAGGCGGCAGCGGAGAAGGCTGCGGCTGACAAGGGTACGGCCGACAAGGCGGTAGCCGACGAGGCGGCCGCTGACAAGGCGACAGCGGAGCAGGCGGCAGCGGAGAAGGCGGCAGCGGAGAAGGCTGCAGCAGAGAAGGCTGCAGCAGAGAAGGCGGCAGCAGAGAAGGCGACAGCGGAGAAGGCGGCAGCAGAGAAGGCGGCCGCTGATAAGGTGGCAGCGGAGAAGGCGGCAGCGGAGCAGGCAGTCGCGGCGACGAAGGCGGCTACCGATAAGGCGGCTGCCGACAAGGCGGCAGCGGAGAAGGGGAAGGCAACGGAACAGAAGAGCAGGGTGGGTTTGCCGCACGTGAGCGTCCGTGGAACTGAAGTGCCTTATTGGGTCAGCTTGTCGCGTCACTTTCAGCACCCTGAGTTTGCGGCCTTACTGAACCATTCCATCATTAACAGGCTGCCCCGGCTGCCGCTGCCACCGCGGCTGCGGACGACGAGCTGGTGGCCTCTGCGCTGGCGGTGGAGGTGGACGAGGCGCCGGCAGCCCATGGAGATACCGCAGTGGCGGAGGCGGAGGCGGATGCCGAGGCGGTGGTGGAGGGCGAGGCGGAAGCTCAGACGGAGGCTGAGGCCGAGGTGTGGGAAGCGAAAGACTAGGTGGTAGCAAGGCAGGTTGGAGCTGTGGCTGCCTCGATGGCCCCTTGTCGCCTCAATTGTCCCACCAGCTGCCACCCTGCGCTGCCCTTCCCCGCGTCCTATCCCTGTACCCCAGGCGGAGCAGCTGCTTGTGGCCGCCACCACGGCCTGGAATGTGCAGGGCAACCGGGTGGTGGGAGTGAAGCACGCGCGCAAGGCGCTGGATGTGCTCAAGGCCGGGCCGCACAAGGCCAAAGTAAGGGCATGGGCGGCGGGTGCATTGCCGCGCAGCATATGGGTTGTCGTCTGGTGTTGCGAGTGGGCAGCTAGTGTACCAGTGCGGACACACATGAGCGTTGCAGACAAGGAAGATGTGCGCATGTTGACCTATATGGTCCCGCTGCCCACATTCACCTCACCAACTCCACCTCGGCCTCCCCCCTCCCACCAGTTCCGCTCCGAGGTGGCCTCGTCCCTGGCCGACATGCTGTACGCGCTCAACCGCTGGGACGAGGCGCTGGAGGCGGTGGGCGAGGCCATGACGGCGGCGCGCGAGGCGCACGAATGGGCGCTGGCCGTTAAGCTCAGCAACAACATGGGCGCTGTGTACAAGAAGCTGGGCAGGTGGGGTGGGTGGTGCGCCGTGTGACAAAGGATGGGGCGAGGGGCCGGGGGCTACCTTCAGGTTTTGTGACGGTGGTGGTACCTCCTGCCATGCGACGTCGCTAGGGCGGTTCGCTGTTCTTGCAGGAGAGCCTATGTGGCTGGCGCATATGGGAAAGCCGTCCCGCGGGCGCAATTGTGAACACACGCTTGGCCCCTTCCGCGCTCGCTCGCTGCCCTTCCGTCCCCTCCTCCCTCTCAGGGCCGCTGATGCCGAGGCCCTGCACCGCGACTGCTACCAGCTGGCGGTGCGCGAGCTGGGCGTGGCGCACCCGTTGGCGCTGCTGGCGCGCTCCAACTTGACGGAGGCGCTCATGCGGCTGAGCGCCGCCTCACCCGCGGCTGGCCAGGAGGGTGCGGCCGAGCAGCAGCCGGCGGCCGCGGCGGAGGGCGGCGGCAAGGACAGTGCGGAGGACAAGGCGGCCCGCAACGAGGCCCGTGTGCTGCTCAAGGTGCGGGAGCGGTGCAGTGCGAGTGGAAGGGGGATCTGTGGCTGTGGCTTCCGCTCTGGCGGCTTCTTGGGCCACAGCCATCCCCGTCTTGGTCTAGGTTTCTCCACCGCCCAACACGTGTTAAGAAAGCCCGCCCAGACGACGCCTTACTTACCAATACCTACCGATTTCACCGAGCGTTGCGTTGCGACCCAGGTAGTCATACTTACCCGCGATAAGCCTGGCACCCCACGGGCGACCATTCGGCCTGACCCCGTGATGCACCTGTATGCGTCCATACTCCGCACCCTGGGCGCGCTAAACAACGGTTACCCAGCACGCCTAGTTCCCTGGTTCCCGCCCGCTGGGCGTAGTCGAGCTCACCTACAGGCAGTCGTGGAAGCATGGGCATAGGGCGGCAGCGAGGAAGTGTCACGGACAGGCAAATGGCAAAGCCGACAAGTGGGGCGGCGTGCAGCGGACAAGCTAGGTATCACGCGTTCGAAAGCCCGCCCACTAAGTATAACATAACCAAGAGACGCGGGCGAGTTAGCGGTGGCGCGGCGACTAAACGGGGTTAGGGCTGCATGGGGGACGTGGCGGGCGGCGGTTACAGCGGCTGAAAACGTTTCAGTAATAGGCTCCGGTGCGTGTGTGTGCATGCGTCGCCATGGGCTGGCGGGAGCTGGCCTCCCGCTCCCCACTCCATGGCGGCACATGGCGGCACCGAGGCTAGGCATGCCCGCGGCCGCAGTGGCCGCGTCGGTGGTGGGGACAGGCGTGGGGGGCGGGACAGGCAGGGTGGCAGACCGCGGCGTTACAGCGGCGCGCGACGCCGACAACGCGAGACCCGGCGCCAGGGCGCAACGACCAGGCCCCCGCGCCCGGAAACATGCCCTAGAAAGCACACCCCCACAAGCAGCAGACCCAGCCCGCTGGGCGCGACGACCAAGCTACCGCGAGAGGAGACACCCCCACAGTCACGCGGGAACCCCAAACGAATCTACTTATGGCACGGGGACCGGCCACGTCACCAACCCAACAGTCTGGCCCGCACGCGTACGCACACGCGTACGCACACGTGTGTGCCCAACACGTGTATGTGTGTGTGCATGTCTGTGACCCAGGACGCACTGGCTCAGCTGGAGGCGGAGGCATCGACGCAGGAGGCCACAGTGGCTGCGGGGCCCAGCGCGGCCGAGGCGGCGGCCGAGGCGGCCAGCCAGGTGGGGCTGCAGCGGGGGCCAGGCTAGGCGAGAGGCCAGTTGCTGCAGGCGAGCTTGTAGCATTGGTTTACCTGACCCTGCGCTCGCATGACTGGCCTGTCTCCTGCAGCCTGCCGCATCGGACTCCGCGCCTAAGCCCAACCCCGGCGAGACGCCCGCCGCGGCTCTGCTGCGGCGCACTCGCACCGCCATCATGCGGACATACATCGAGCTGGGCCGGCTGGAGATGGTGGCGGGCGAGGACAAGGTGGCCGCCGAGGCCGCCTACCGCTCCGCTCTGGTGCTGTGCGAGACCGTGTACGGCGCCGACAGCCGTGAGAGCCAGGGCCCGGCCTTCAGCCTAGCCAACTGCCTGCGCAGCATTGACAAGAAGGGTGAGCGCAAGCCGAGACCAGGGCCGGTGCGAAGGGTCTGTGGCACCAGGGGGATCATCTACAACAGTAGTCCGGTGTGCGGCACCTGCTCGCCTCTTCTCTGTACACCGTCGGCGCTTGACACTTGTGATCAATACAATTCCATCGTTCATGGACCGCTATGCCCTCCCACGCCCCCCACCCCAGACGAGGCCAAGGCTCTGTACGAGAAGCTGTACGCGGCCATCCAGGCGCGCAACGGCCAGGGCGAGGAGACCGCCGTGCACCTGGGCCGATACCTGGCGGACATGGCGGAGGAGGTGCGGCTGGGCAGCAGGCGTGGTAGACTACGAGGAATGTCGCTGAGGACCCATATGTTCATAACGGGAATGCGATCGCACGCGCGAGCAGAGGTTCTGGGTGGAGGGGTCTCGGCATGCAACTGGGCTCTCCCCAGCCTCTGTCAGTGAGCAACCAGCGAACCCTGCTGCTCATGCCCTTCCTATGCTCACGCGGTCACGCCAATTGCCTCCGTCCTTGTAGGCTGGCGACTGGGCGGCGGTGGACAAGTACGCCTCCTCGGCGCTGAACTCCATGACGCTGCTCATCGGCACCAAGGCGCACCCCGTGCTGGAGTCGTTTGTGCAAGCCGCCTGCCGCGCAAAAGTCAACAACGGCGACGCGGCCGGCGCAGAGACCCTGCGCCGCCAGTTTCTCAGCGCCATGCTGCGGCTACAGCAGCAGGCGCAGCGCACCGGCCGCGGCATGGGCGCGCCGTCTGGAGCCGTGCCTGCCGCAGCGGGCCGCGGCAAGAAGGGCCGCAAGTAGTGCGATTGGTGTACTAACCTACAGTTGGTTTCGGGCGACTTTGCAGTATACGTGTCTAGTTACATTGTAGCTGTGGACGCGTATCAGGAGAGGCCAACGCGCTCCACGTGTGGGCGACAGACGGCGAGAGCAGGCGCGAGCAGGCGAGGTGCAATAGGCGAAGGAGTGTGCGATGGGCGTGTGATGGGACAGGGTTCAGGCAGGTTGGCGAGGTCCCATAGGGTGCAGCTGACGCCCATACCCCAAGCAGACAGCAAACAGTTTGCAGCGGCAGAGCAGGAGTGCATGGCTGGTCGAACGCCGGAGTTACTGTACCGACACGTTGCTGGCTGGCTGGAAGTTTGCTGATGCGCATTCCTCACGCTCCGGGCGCCCGGCGATAGCACCACACAGACACACCGCAACGCCACACTCGCTGCGTGTCTGGACCTACGGGGACTGTTCAGGTCGTCTAGATGGTCGCCACGCGGCTGCTCGTAGAAGGCTAAGTGCTTAGCAAGGCGGGACAGTGTGCGATGGGCCAGTGTTCAGGATCCGCCTTTTACAGTGCCATGCCTTGCCCGCAAACCCGGACCTCAGCACTTAGCCTTCTACGAGCAGCCGCGTGGCGACCATCTAGACGACCTGAACAGTCCCCGTAGGTCCCCGCCGCACACCTGGCCCACCAGCCTGAGAGGCTTCTGAGTTCTGACACGCCGCGCGTGGCGCCTCGATTGTGGCTCACCATGATCTGGGAATGGGCGCAGCAAGTTTGTGGCATAGTTTAAATTACTACGTATTGAAGGCTTGCAGCAGCACCAAATAGGCGCGACTCACCAGGGGAACATTTGTTCCGCGCGACGACAGCGCGCTTGGCATTTCTGCTGGCTCGGACAGAGGCGAATATCATAAATCCACAGAATCCACAAGGCAGTGACCGCATTCGCAGTGGTGTCAGCTGTTGCCCGGTCGAACCCTAAACTTTGCAGCAACGAACTAGGAGGCGATGTGTCATGTGTCAAGGATCATGTATGCCTGTAACGCTGTCTAAACGTCGACTGCCCTGAGCCTTACGGGTGCCCGGCGCGCAGCATGCAGCTGCAAATCCTTCAGCCCACTGGGCGTTTCGCACAATTTTCTGTGCCCCAACTTCAGCGTAGGCAATGCGCAGCCCTATGCCCACCAGTCCATTTCGGAGGGCGGGTGCGGAGCAGCTGCACCCCAGGGCCTGCCTACCCGTCTGACGAAGGAGAGCAGACAGGCAAGCGGCGGCGCGGCCGGCCCCGCAAAGCAGAGCAGTCAGTGGATGGCAGTGTACCTGGCACTAGTGACGGCCCGGCACCAGCTGTGAAGCGGTCACGGGGCAGGCCGCCGCGCGATGCATCTACGGCACCGCAGGCACCACCACTGCCGCATCCGGTCCGCACCCCCTCACCGGCAGGCAGCGACAGCGACAGCGGGCAACGGCGCCGTGGGCGTCCACCTCGAGCTGACGCACATCGGGCGGCGGCTGCAGGCGACGTGGGGCCCCCGGGGTCCCGGCTGGGTGACGCACACGGCGGTGGAGAGCGCAGCGACAGCGGTCAGACGGCCGGCGGCCGCGGCGGCAGAAGTAGTGGGGCCAGGGGCCACGGTGGGGACACTTCTCAACAAGCCGCGGCTGCAGATACACTGTCCAGCCGGAGGGGCAGGCCGCGGCGAGAGGGCACGGAGCAGCAGGTGGAGGAGGCAGGGGCAGCGGCAGCGGCTGAAGGGGTGGGCACGGCAGTTGCCCGGCGCGGTCGGCCCCCGCTGCAGAAGGCCAGTCGTGAGGCGGAGCTGCAGGTGATGCTGCGAAGGGAGCTGCGGCTCAAGCCCACAGAGCTCAGGCCGCCGCCAGCCAGGTGCGCGGGGTGCGTCGTTGCGTGCCTATTATGGAGCGACCCCCTGGAACCCCCCTCTTGAGGTGGAGGTGGAAATGGGTCTCCATGACAGCCAGGGGCACGAACATGACGCCTCTAACTGGACATGGTGCTGAGCGCTGTCCGTGTAGTGAGGGAGCTTGGCTCCGCCTGTTGCTGCTGTCTGGCACGCTCAGTGGCCGCTGCCCGCTACCCATGCCCACAATCCTTTATGCCCTGCTCACAGCTGGAAGCGGCTACGGGACGGGGCTGCACCAGAGACCCTGCGTGCGCGGGTGTTGGCGCTCAAGGAGGTGGGTACCGGTGGCGGTGGTGGTGGTTAGGGCTTGCTGTGTCAGTGGGGAAGTTTGACGCCATGGTTTAGCTCCTTGCCTGGTCTTTCCTGCACTCATGATGTCGGGGCGCCGCCCTCCCACGTCCACATACACGCATGTGTCATGTCCAGGCGCTGGGGCTGGAGGTGGTGAGGCGCATGGTCCAGCGCTGCCCGCACCTACTGCACTGGGTGGGTGAGAGAGCACGCACGGTGTTGTCACGCAGTCTTGTCCTGCGTGCGTTGACTGGCACCAGCGTCCACTCTGGTCATATGGAACTGGGTATGACTGCCTCCCGGACCCACCTCCCCCTCCCTCCAACCCCCTCCCTCCCTGTCCTCCTTTACCCCCAGCACGAGGCCACACTGCTGTCCAAGCTGGATGACCTGACTCTGGGCCTGGGCCTCAGCCGCCAGCAGCTGCTGGGCGCAGTGCTGGCCTACCCGCGGCTGCTGCAGAGCGCGCCCGACACGGTCCTAGCGCGGGTGGCGCTGCTGCAGGCGGAGCTGCGCCTGCCGCTCAAGGTGGCCACAGCCATGGTGGCGGCGCAGGTGGGGGAGGGCGGGAGGCAGGCGGGCGGAGCGATGAGGCTGAGGAGTGGGGTGGGGAGGCAGGAGTTGAGCGGCCCACCGCCGTGCAGGAGCTCCAGCCGGTCCCGTCGGGGACTGGGGCGTCAGCACGGCTCGATGCGTGTGCGCTTGCATGTGGGCAGCGTGTCGAGCTTTGACGCGGCGAGATCATGCTCGAAGCACCTGTGCACATTAAAACCTCCCAACCTACCACTACCTGCTGCTTCTGATCCTCCGCGCGCTGCCAATTCCGCCTGCCCGCACAGCCGCCACTGGTGTGCATGTCGACGTCGACGCTGCGCTTGCGGGCGGACCTGCTGCATGAGGCAGCCAGCCTGCTGCCGCAGTGGTGAGGGGTGGGGACAGGGGCTGCGCGGCGAAAACTGTTTGGAATATGTCTTGAGACACACTGGCTTTGAGTGCTGCGTTGTAGCGAGCACTGCCATGTGCGCAACCCCCCTGATCCTCTTACGCCCTGCCAGGCGCCACGAGCTGAGCGAGATGGCTCCGGGCACCCTGGGCCGCATGCTGCGCTGCTCCGAGGAGGTGCTCAACCGCCTCACCTACACCTACCTGCGCGTGTCCACCAACGGCAAGAAGTTCCACGACATAAGGTTAGCATGCGGGTGGGGCGTGGAGCCACCACTCCCTGATGTCCTTGATATCCTGGTCAGCGCAGACACAGGTGTCTAGACCTGCAGATCAGTTTACGCCGCACGCGACCATGGACTCGTCACATGCGCTGCCCGCATTCACTCCCTCACATGGCCGGTGCTGGTCGGCTTCGTCCCTCATCTGAAGTGCTCGTGCTAGTTTCCTGTCCTGTCTCCGCCCCCTGCCCGGCCCACAGGTCCATGAAGACCATCACCACCATCCCGGCGGCGCAGTGGCGGGAGAAGAACCCGCTATTCCAGGCAGGTGGCAGTTGCGGAGCGCTTTTGTGTGGATTAAAGGATGATAATCCGAGCCGGGAGAATGACGCATCCTGCATTACCAGTAGCCGTCAGATCCTCACCTGCACGGTTCTCGTACGAGTAAGAAGCGACTTTGTTCCACGCTTGCGCAGGAGTGGCTGGACAAGGGCGCGCGCGACCGGGCCAGCGGCGTCATCGTGCAGTGGGATGGCTGGTGGCGGGGTCCAGGGGCGCACGGGCAGGCGCAGGGGCAGGGCCAGGCGGGTGGCGGCACTGCGTCGCCGCTGGCTTCGGGCAGCGAGGCGGTGGCGGACTGGTGGGGCATGCCCAGTGGTGGACTGAGCTGGTCGCAACTGACCGCACAGCCGGAGGGATCTCACACGCACCCGGAGCTGGGCCTGGAGGATTCGCAGCCGGGTCCAGCATCCAGCTCGGGTCGGGACACCGGCCCAAGCGCGGGCCCGCCGGGCTCCTATGGTGCGCCCCCAGGCAGCCTGGGCGCGCGCGGCAGCAGCGGCGTGAGTGGGCTGGGGTTCGGCGACGGCAGCCTGCGCCTCACCAGCAGCGAGCTGTGGCAGCGGTATTGGGAGCTGGGCGGGGGGGGAGACGGCAAAAAGTGGACGCCGCCGGACCATGACTCAGGCGGGCTGGGGCGAGACGATGTAAGTGATAGTAGTGTTAGCGACGAGGATGAGGGCGAGGAGCCGGAGGCAGACGGGCAGAGCGAGCACAAGGCGTGACGCGGCGCAAGTGCAAGTGCGTGTGCGCAAGGGCATGCGTTGAGTGGACGGATGGGGGCGGCCAACAGCCCGCCAGGCGCCACCACATGCAGGAGCATGATCATGCGGTAGCACGGGATTGTAAACACGTTGTTGATAATTCATTTCTTGGTCCAGATTGATAACCATCGCTGGAGAAGCACGTGGAGCACAGTTCCGCGCCAAATCGGCCTGAGACAGCACAGGCTCCGATTCGGTGCTCATTTTATTCTTTAGTCGTTATTGAGCCGTTCAGCATTCACCTGCAGAGGCACGAGCAGTTTTCGCTGCGCGGTCCCAAGACCCGTTGTTGACCCGCATACGTGCGCAACAGTGATGCGGTAGGCACCTTGAGATCAGAAAACTGCGTGTGGAACATTTCAGCGTCATGGCTGGGCCGCTCCTGTCCGAGGACGGCGAGCTGGAGGATGGGGAGGTCCAAACAGAGGGCGCTGCCGAAGCCGAGGTGGGGATTTGTAACAAGAGCTTGATGTTACGATACACGGAATAAGCGGACGATGTGCCTTGACGTTGGGTTTGCGCGCTCAAACTTTTGTTTGACCTACGTTTCCACATCGCCCGGAACCCCGCAGGAGTCCGGCGAGGCGTCAGGCTGCGAGGGTGAGGCTGAAGAGGCGGAGAATGGCTCTGCGGCTGGCCAGGATCCGGTTGGCGCCGCGCTCAAGCCGCACGGGTCGCTCCCGCCACCTCCACACTTGCAGCCTTCTGGCCTGTCCCTCGCGCCGTCCCGGAGCGGCCGCCTTCAAGACTCGCTCGTAAGTGCATCCGGAGCAGTATGCGGTGATGGTGGAGCCTCCAGCAAGGGCAGGAGCCACCACGAACGCAGCAGCATTGCGCGGGGCCGCTCAAAGACCTCGGAGGGATATGCATCGGCTCAGGGTGCTGTGACGGGCGCAAATGCGCTCAACTTTCTGCTGGCGCCTCAGCAGGTGTCAGGTAGTGGGACGGGCACCAGCCCCGCGCCCGGCAAGGAGGCCGCCGGGGCTGGGGCCGCGGGCGGCAAGGACGACCGCGAGGTGGAGGAGCTGCAGACGCTGCTGCGGGACCTCACACGCAACAGCAGCTTCCAGGTGGGGCGCCCAGCACATGCCCAACCGTTGCACTAGTGCTGCCTGTAGGGGGAAAGGGTGTGGCTTTTCTTTCGCGGACAAGGTGGCTGTTCGAGACGGTAGCTTACAACATGGCTCAGTGGGATACGGCTCATAAAGCGCGGGCAGCTGGTGGCATGGCAATTGGAGGAGAACTCTGGGGCCGTTGGAGCAGAAGTTGGTTGCACGGCGTGACTGCCGTGGGGGCCGCTGCATTGTGCCCCTGCCGGACCAGCCCTGACTGAGCCCTCCATCGCTGCCTGGCTGACTACCTGCAGGATGTCATGCGCTCTCTGGAGACGGTGGGTCGCGACCTGAAGCAAGCCATCAAAAAGCTGGACAAGCTGTTCAGGAGGGTGAAGGTGAGGAGCGAGGAAGGTCCCCGGAGGGAAACGGCAGCCCGACTGTCGCTGCGGTGGCAGAACATCAGGCAGGAGGAGCTACCTCATTGGGGAGCCCGAACGGACTGGGCGGGATGTCGCTTGGTAGGCGCGGTGCGTACGCAAGCAGTCGCCCTTATGGTCGCTTTTGTTGATTCCGCTCCTCTCCGGCTCGCACAGAAGCGCAAGGGCGACTCCATCGAGGACTACCCGGACTGCTTCCAGTACAGCCGCCGTATCCTGGAGGGCCTGCACACCGTCAACAAATTCAGCCAAACCAGCGCCTACCTGGCAGCGCCGGCTGCAGGCGCGGACGCGGCCCGGGCGCTATTCAAGGCGGCCATGAACTACCGACACGACATCTTCAACGCGGGGCTCAAGGCCGAACTGGAGGCGCTGGTGCGCAACTCCAAGGCCTTCAAGGTCGTGCTGGAGAACCGGAGAGGCGGCCCGCCCCCGGCAACAGGAGCGGGAGGCGCCAGCACGCCAGGGGCGGGCGGCGGCACGCCGGTGCCGTCTGGTTTGGGTGCCGAGGCGCCCGCTGGTGGCGCCAAGGCGTCCAGCAGCGCGCATCAGCACTCGCAGCAGGCGGCAGGGGCAGGCACTGGAGCGGACAGCAAGCCGACGGGGTTGGGACACGGGGGTGAGGCCGCAGGAGCGGGGCCGGGCGGCGAGGAGTTGCCACCGCTTCCATCTGGCCAGCAGGAGGCTGGCGCGCAGCCTATGGTGGGTGGCAGCTGGGTGGCTGGGGGCGTGGGGTTGACGGTGTCGCGCAGGGCATGGGGCCTGGTCGAGACAACCTCGCGCGGGAAGGCGCCAGCAGTTGGACTACGTGTCACAACTTGCCTAGCGCGCTGGTTGCGAGGGGCAGATATACAAATGACTCTTCCTTTTGCATTGGTGTGCAGGATATGGATGCTCAGGCGCCACCACCACCGCCCAGCACTTACTGGCGCAGCCCCTCTCCAAGCCCAGGGCCCGACGCGGTGCCGCCGCCGGGCCCTCCGCCGCCGGATGGATGGCCGCCCGCCCCCAAGCATACGCCGGGGCCGGGCAGCGGGGGCGGGGCGGCCGGGGCTACCGCGCGGTCCAGCCTCCAGGGCCGCGCTGCGTCCTCACTTATGGGAGCTGGCGGGGGCGGCAGCGCCTTTAAACTGAAGATTGTGGTGGCTTCCACACCTGGCGACCTTAGGGCAGCAGCGGCGGCGGCAGCAGCCACCACCGCAGGGCACGAGGAAGCCGATGAGCCGCCGGCGAAGCGCATTCGCGGCGGCTCGGAAGGCGAGGCCGGCGGCTTGCGGTGGAGCGGCGCAGCGGATGGGGCATGGGTAAAGCGGGAGGACGGCGAGGGTGGGCCGCATGGCACTGTGCTGGGGGCCGCGGAGGACGGGGGTGCCCTGCCTCCACCGCCCGAGTCGCCCATGTCTGACGCCGGCGCAACTGGCGGCAGGGATGATGCCATGGACACTGCGGCGGGTGTGGGGACAGAGGCGGTTCAGCTCCCGCAGCCGCCGCAGCCGCAGCCCTCGCATTCGCAGCGGCCGAGCTCCAAGCCCAAGGACGCGCACGACGATACGGCGGGTGGCAGCGGCTCGCACCGTGAAAGGGAGCGCAGCAGCCGCGACAAGGACAAAGACAAGGAACGGGATAAGGAGCGGGAGCGGGATCGCGACAAGGAGCGGGACCGAGACAGGGACAGGGACAGGGATCGGCACCGCAGCAGCAAGGATAAGGACAAGGACAAGGAGCGGGACAAGGAGCACGGGTCCTCGCATCGCTCCTCACGCCACCGAGACCGCGACCGGGACGCCGCGCACGTGAAGTCAGAGGCAGCGGCCGGCGGTGACATGGGCCCCAGCGCCTCCGCCCAGCGCCTGGCTGCCGCTGCGGCCGGTCTGCCTGATGACCAGGCGGCGGTGGTGTCTTCCTGCCTGGGCCGCGGCCGCCTGGTGCTGGTGGTGGACCTGGACGGAGTGCTGGCGGACAGCTGCTGGGACGCACAGCTGGACGGACCCACCGCAGCGGCGCTGGTGCGGCGGGCAGCTGTGGAGGCGGCAGCGCTGCCCGAGGACCGGCGCGAGCTCTTCAGGCTGCCGCTGGAGGGCGGCGCGCTGTGGCTCAAGCTGCGGCCGGGGGCACGTGCCTTCCTGGCGCGGGCGGCTGAGCGGTATGAGCTGTGGGCTCGCACGCGGCAGGGCCGGCCGTACGCGGACGCGGTGGTGGAGCTGCTGGACCCGCACCAGCAGGTGAGGTCGTGGCCTGAGGTAATTGTGCGCAAGCATGCCGGTTGGGGAGTTGGGAACGGAGGAAGAAGAAAGGGTTTGGCCAGGTTGGCTGGGCTCGATGGAGGTGCAGCGGCCTTACGTGATGCTGACTAATGTTGCCAACGTGTCTTGCACTGCTCATATGGCCAACAGCTGTTCGGCAGCCGAGTGGTGGCGGCGGGCGTGCTGGCCAAGCGGCTGCTGGCGGCGCTGGAGTGCAGGGCGCCAATCGCCGCAGTGCTGGACACGCCGGACGCGGCCTGGATGGGCGAGTCGCTGAGCGGCAGCCTGCTGGCTCTGCCACCCTACGCCTACTTCGCAGTACGGCCCTGCGCCCCGGGCGGCGCAGTGGCGGCGAGTGGCATGGCGAGCCGCTGCATGCTGGAGGTGGACAGGTAGGGCCGGGCGGGTGGGAGGGCTGGGTGGCCATGGTACAGGAGCACGAGGTCCTGGTACTTAGGCGGGGAAGGCTGTCCGGCACCCAGGAATAGGCTGGAGCGGATCACAATTTCACAATCACCCGCACCCGGTGGTCGTGCCTGCCGCCTCCGCAGGGACGAGGACGCCGAGCGTGGTGCCCTAGCCGTCGGCCTGCCGCTGCTGGAGGCGCTCCATGGTCGGGTGCTGCACGCGTACGCCAGCGGGGGGGCAGGTGCCAGCGCCAACGGCGGCACGGGCAGTGGGTCTGCGGCCGCGCCGCCCTCGCCTGTCCATGGCAGCCAGCAGCCGCCGCCGGCGGCTCAGTCTGCTGGACCGGCGCTGGAGGCGTGGGACGTTCGGCGGGTGCTGCGGGAGCTGCGGGAGCGCATTTTGACCGGCACTCACATCACCTTTAGTCGCGTGTACAGTGGCGGCACGGCGGCTGGGCCTCAGCACCCGTTGTGGCGGCTGGCGGAGGCGTGCGGCGCCACCGTCAGCGCAGCCTGCACCGACAGCACAACGCACGTGGTCAGCCTCAGCGGCGCCACAGCAAAGGTATGTGCCCCAGCGGCTGATTGAAAGAGGACGCAAGGTGCTGCTGACGTATCCGTGTTTGGGCGGCTCATGTAGTTAGAGACTCACATGCCTCTACCCCGCCCGTGCCACAGGCGTTGTGGGCACAGCAGCATGGCCGCTTCGTGGTGTACCCCTCGTGGTACGCTGGACCTTGAGGGTGCTGCCGCTTTTGCATATTTCATAGCCCTGTTCACGCCCTTACATACCCATATCCATGCTTTGTGGCATCAACAGGTTGGAGTGCTCGTGCTACACCTGGCGCAAGGCGGACGAATCGCTGTTCTTGGTGTGCAATTGAGCGAGCACGCAGGATGGAGGCAACGGCCGGAAATGGGGCTGGAGTACTAGAAAGTGCATGGCGCTGCATGAGGTGCAACTCAGAAGGAGGTTGCGCAATGGTGTACGCGGTCTGTAATTCGGCCAGCAGGACATGTGCGCCCCCTGTCTCCCGGCACGGTCTCCCGGCGGATTCAACAGATCATGGTGTCGTCAAGTCATGTTTAGGGAAAGGATGTGCGCAAACAAAAGCCGACAGCGTTAATTGCTGTTATGTTAAATGCATGTATCCAGGTCGTTATCGCGAGAGAGGTGGCCGTATTGGTTTGGAGCCTCTTCGACTTCCTGTCAAATCTGCTCAGGCAAGACGAGGCAGACATACCATGTATTGACTGTGTGTAGTATATAAGAATGCCTGCAACGCCAACCAACTAGCTCCAAAGCTTACTTGTCAACTTAACGTAGCTTCTGTGGCAGTCTTGGCGCCCTTTCGGCTTCACCCGTTCGAATTCCACCAATTTCAACCATAATATAACATATCACCACAAATAACGTCTGTGGTGCAACCATGCTGCTTCGCCGGCTGGTCAACTCCGGCCATCCAGCACCTCGCAGCGCTACATCGCACGCATCGGCTTGCGTGCCTCGCCAAGCCAGTGTGGCTCGCCCCGTGGCGTCGCAGGGACGACAGGAGCTAGCGCCTCGAGCTTCGGCTGGGGGTTCCGGGCTTGAGCCTTCGCAGCAAGTGCGTGTGCGTTGCCGTTCACCCTCACTATACCGGTCTTGTCGCACGCGGGCACCGGCACCACCGCTCGCACTGCGAATGCAACCTGGGAACAGGCACCCTAAAACTTTGCGTCTTCCTCCTGTGCTCAGGCAGTGGATGACGCCATTATCGTTCCCATGCGCCTTGCGGACCTTGGGCGGCTGCGCTTCGGCAGGTTCCAGGGGTGCAAGAAGGGCATGCAGGGCTGGCACAAGCTGTTCCCCAGCCAGGCCAAACTGGCAGCCCAGGCGTATGAGAGCAAAGGGGCGCAGCAATACCCCATGGTCGACGTGTGGCTGCGTGATGGGTTAAGCGGCTGGGCACCGGTGCAGCTGCGGCTGGTACACGACAGCAGGGGCTGCTACGTGCTCAAGTGCCTCCGCAGCGACGCCGATGCGCTGGGCCTGGAAGTGGGAGACAGCCTCGCGCTGCTGGCGCTGAGGCTGGCCTCCGATAGCGTCATTGCGTTGGCTGCCTGCACGCCCTCTGGAGAGCTCAAAGCAGGAGGAGCGCTAGGGGGCGCCGGAGGTGCCGCTGCAGGTGTGCGTGCCGCGGCGGCCGCCGCGGCGGCTGCGCGCGCCTCAACACCGCCGCCGCCGGCCTTCACAGCCGCATACTCCATCAGCCAGCAGCAGCAGGCAGGCGGCAGCAGTGAGGTATTGCTGGAGGTGACCCTGCCCTCGCTGACCGACATGGGGGCCGGCGGCAGCGGAGCAGCGGGTGTGCAGGAGCCGGCAGACCAGCAGCGGATGACGCTGCTACTCGTGCAGGTGCAGCCACACCACGATCCTCACTCTCTTCGACCCAAGGCCCACGACATGCAGTCAACCCCCTGCCTCGTGACGTGGCAACGGCAGGCTGGCGGTGATGGCGCCGGTTTCGCCGACGGGGCCTTGCTGCGGGGCCTGCCGGCCGCCCTGCTGCCGGAGCTGCCTCCACAAGGCCGGCTGCTGGTGCTGCCGGCACAGAGCCTGGCGGTGCTGGTGGCGGCACCGACCCAGGCCACAACGGCATTGGCGGCTGTTGGAGCCCCTGCAGTGGCTGCCAAGCCCCAGCCGCCGGAGGTGCCGACTGCCGCAGCCACCAGCAGCAGTGCCGCCAGCAGCAGCACCGCCAGCAGCAGTGCCTTGGCCAGCGGCCACAGCACTACCAGGGCCCGCCCCGCCGCCACCCTGCCGCCGCTGGCCTCGCCTCCCCTGCTGGCGCTGTTCACCGTGGGCGGCCCAGTGGAGGGCGCGGATGCGGGTGGGCTGCTGCAGCTGGTCGCTGAGAAGCCGTTGCAGTGGGAGACCCTGGTGCAGGCCTGGGGATTGGCGCACGACTGCATGACGCAGCAGCAGCGGCGGCAGCAGCGGCAGGCAGTGGAGGTGTGCCTGCCCCAGCTAGTGCCCAGCACCGCGGCTGCATCTGGCGAGCCGTCATTCGCCGTGCGGTGGCCGCGTGTGCCCATGTGGCTGCTTGCTGCGGGCCCGGACGCAAGGGGTGCGGGTGACGACAGCTCGGGGCCGGTCCTGTGCTGCCGGTCTGAGGCCCTGCACGTGCTGGGCCTACAGCCTGGAGACCGCCTGGCCCTGCACCCGGAGGGGCCCGGCCGTGTGATTCTGGTGGTGCCACCCAGTCGTGGCAATGCGACAGCGGCGCACACGGTCGCCGGCGGCGGTGGCATCGGGGCGCCGGCGGCGGCTGCACCTCCCGGCCCTGAGCCGCTCCTGCTGACGTGGAACAAAGAGCTCCGTGTGAAGGTCAACCTGCACGAGGGGCGGTCCGACTGGATTCCGCTGTTCCCAACGGAAACCCCGCTTGCCCGCGGTGACGGCGGCCGGCAGCCGGTGCCGCAGGAGGTGGTGCTGTGGGCGCCGCCGCAGCTGGCGCCGGTCCCGGCGGCCGCCCGCAACCCGCACGCTCCGGTGCCCCTGCACTTTGGTCTAGCGCTAAACAACCCCGGCCGGCGCGGCAAGTATATGATGTCCACTTATCGGTCTCGCATCTCGGGCCGCATGTCCCAGGCGCCGGACGGCAGCGTGATGGCGGTGATGCCCGGCAGCCGCCTGGTGGTGGCCTGGTGGTGGCCGCCCGCCCACAACCCCGCCGCTTCCGTCGAGGGCGGTAGCGCAGAGTAGCCATGCACACCAGCGTTATCAGGCGGGCCGCGGGGGCATGCAGGGGCGGCTGGGGCATCAGCAGCTGCTGTAACACTGTGCATCACCGCGGCTATGGACCTGATTTTGGCCGGACGGCACCGGGTTTCGTTAGGGCGGTGACATGCTAGGACGTGGACAATGGGAGGGAGGAGGTCTTGAGCATAAGAGCAAACTAAATAATGCAGATGGCAATGCACAGAGTGGATGTTGGCATGTTTCGAGGTTGCGGCACGGGAGTGAGGTTGCTCCGGCGAAGGGACTTCACCGGAAGGACCGGACAGTATTGTATGATCATATGAGGGGCTTCTGATTTGTCCTTCTGGATGCAACGTTACACGAAGGGTTCCTGGGATATGTCGGCCATATGTAGGTTCCAACAGGCTGAGTCACGACAAGTAAGGCAAAGGGGCACCATGTAGCAGTGATGGAAGAGAACAACCTGTGTCTTGTGCCTAGGAGGGTGGGAATTTCGGGGATTGGCTGTTTTTGAGTGGTTGGGACCCTGGGACCCGTTTCCAAGCACTGTTGCAGTTCCCTAGCGGGCCGGCCCAGCACTGCTGGATGCCTGGGCGGGACAACGGATGGCTCGGCGGGGACTGTTGGTCGGGCCGACCCGGGATGCTGGATGGCCCGGCGGGGACTGCTGGATGGCTGGGTCGGGGTCACCCCAGCACTGTTGAATGTTACACGCGGCGTGCTGTTATGACTGCGCCGCGGACCATGGAGGAGCGTGGGGGTATGCCATGGGTATTGCAGGGTAGGCCGCTTCGAACAGCGTGTTTTTGTGCTTCCATGTCATGCCCTCAGAATTCAACACCTTCGTTACGCCTTAGCATCAATACTATAGTGAGCTATGTTCACGCTATAGCGGCCGTTTATAGCTAAACGCTAAACCCCGAAATGATGTCTCTGCGGAAGACGTCCAGCGTTCGTTTTAGTTTACCCCGATTAATTGTGCACATGTAATAGGTTGTTTTCATTGGTGTGGGCAAAGACTGTGACGAAATGGGGCCGGGGCACCCGAGATGGCCGAAGCGAACCAGTGGTTCGTCCGGCTCGCTGGCCGCTTCTGGGCGCCTCAAAGGACGGGCTTGAGTATTCCTGCTGTTTTCTATATCCCATGCCCGTGGAATCAGGAATTGGTGCTAGAAAGACGACAGTTGGTTGTTTCAGATTTGCTGTATGGCTCCAGCTTCCAGCGGACAAACAGCAGCTTAAGAAGAACAACCTACACGCTTATATGATTATGGAACAGATACAGAAAAGAGGTTTGGCGGGTTCGCCATGTCAGGCCGTGTCGACCGGCACGCCCCAAGCATGTTCCCGCCCAGAGGGAGGAGCTTTTCTTCCTATGGGTTTGGCTTTTCCCCAAACAGCTTTCCAAGTCAGGAAACGTGATGTGTGCACGGGTTGGCTCGCGTCTGCTGGATGTCTGTGCTGGGGTTGGCCCAGGGATGCGGGATGAGCCGGCGACCAATGCGTGGATGGCTGGGTCGGGTCGGCCCGGAACTGTTGGATGGCCGGGCGGGCACTGTCGCATACCCCGGTCGGGTCACCCCCAGGTAGGCAGGTTATGTGGCCGGGCTATGCTGGATGCCCGCGCCGGCTGGATGCGTCTCCGACCCCGATGCCCTGGATGGCTCGCCCAGACATCCCTCCCACCCTCCTTGTGCCTTTGGTGGGGGGCTAAGACAGCTCGAGCGGGAACATAAGCGCCAGCGGGGAGTAAGCGGTCAGGTCACAGCCGGCCTTGCGATCGCTCATGCACTAGTAAGCTATGGGTACGAAGTTACGGGAGCGGCTTTGCGTTTGCCAACATGGCGCCCACAGGATGAAGTGACGGGCACCGCGAGGCGCCCACACCGCGGCGCAGCAGCAAGGCGTGACCATGATGCCACAGGTGCAGCCTGACAAGCATTTACTGGGTGTGGGTGAAGGGCTGAAAACTTAGCCGCTGAGAACAGGGGTACCGCACACCTGCCCTTGCGTGTCCCGTGCGCGCGTCCGAATGCAGGGGTCATGTCAAGCCGTCAAGGGCTACAGGCAGGTCTCCGCACACGGTTATTTCAGGACAATGCTGGTATTCGCTTGTTTCTTACCTTGGGTGAAGCTGGCTGAAGCCCCTTCAACTTCTGGCTGACCCAATCTTCACTGCAACCATGTACTGAACCGTCTTCAGGGCATCTCAAGCCTCATAGATAGAGTATAGCTGCATATCTCTACTAGCATTGTACTAGCATTATTGTTTCCTTGACGGTCGACATCGGGCGAAAACTAACATTCGGCCCTTGAAGCCCCGGCGCCAGAGGGAGCTTACCCGGCCGGTACTTTATAGCATTATTTGTATATCACACATACAACAATGCTGAGCCGGTCGGTCCCGTCGCGCCCGGGATGCCTCCCGATGTCTCGTGGCTGTCGGATGCCCTCGCTGCTGCTTGCCCAACTGCGACATCAAGACGGATCACATCTGCGCCTCACGCTACAGCAGAGGCCTCAGGGCTGGAAGCTTCGCCGCCACACCAGGCGCAGGTGCGTGCCCTGGTGCACCCGCTCGCCTTCGCTGTCCTGCTTACCTCCTTGGTTCCCCTAGGTTCCCCGGCCTCCCACCCGAGCAGACGGTAGTGCAAAACACCAGATACGTGAATAGAACAAGTTCCATAGTCGTATTCAAGAAAATCTCTGCAGGAGCCGAACATCCACAACTTCCCTGTCGTGTCACAGCGTGGGCTCATCACCTGGGCATAGCTCACAAGCAACTGACCCATATACTGACGTACAATAAGGCGCCCCACCCACGCCATTGGCCCGTGCACAGGCATCGCTCTCCATTCGTGTGAGCAGTCTGAGACCTGGGAACGGGATGCGGCTGCGAGGTGCCACCATGGACTGGAAACAGGCGTACCCGACACAGCTGCCCGCAGCCGTTCAGGCGTACAACGATGGGACTCTGTACCCCATTGCCAACCTGTGGCTTCACGACGGATTCAAGAACTGGACGCCTTTGCAGCCGACGCTGACGCGTGACACCAAAGTTTCCTTCGTGTTGAGGTGCCTCCGCTTTGAAGTGGATGCGCTGGGCCTGAAAGAGGGAGACAGCTTGGGACTCCTGGCGCTGCAGCCCGGCGGCCCCCTCATGGTCATCGCCGCCTGCACGCCCTCTGGAGAGCTCAAAGCAGGAGGAGCGCTAGGGGGCGCCGGAGGTGCCGCTGCAGGTGTGCGTGCCGCGGCGGCCGCCGCGGCGGCTGCGCGCGCCTCAACACCGCCGCCGCCGGCCTTCACAGCCGCATACTCCATCAGCCAGCAGCAGCAGGCAGGCGGCAGCAGTGAGGTATTGCTGGAGGTGACCCTGCCCTCGCTGACCGACATGGGGGCCGGCGGCAGCGGAGCAGCGGGTGTGCAGGAGCCGGCAGACCAGCAGCGGATGACGCTGCTACTCGTGCATGTGCAGCCAATGTCCAGATCACGCCAGCCCGTGAACATGCAGTCAACCCCCTGCCCCGTGACGTGGCAACGGCAGGCTGGCGGTGATGGCGCCGGTGGCGCCGACGGGGCCTTGCTGCGGGGCCTGCCGGCTGCCCTGCTGCCGGAGCTGCCTCCACAAGGCCGGCTGCTGGTGCTGCCGGCACAGAGCCTGGCGGTGCTGGTGGCGGCACCGACCCAGGCCACAACGGCATTGGCGGCTGTTGGAGCCCCTGCAGTGGCTGCCAAGCCCCAGCCGCCGGAGGTGCCGACTGCCGCAGCCACCAGCAGCAGTGCCGCCAGCAGCAGCACCGCCAGCAGCAGTGCCTCGGCCAGCGGCCACAGCACTACCAGGGCCCGCCCCGCCGCCACCCTGCCGCCGCTGGCCTCGCCTCCCCTGCTGGCGCTGTTCACCGTGGGCGGCCCAGTGGAGGGCACGGACGTGAATGGGCTGCTGCAGCTGGTCGCTGAGGAGCCGTTGCAGTGAGAGACCCTGGTGCAGGCCTGGGGACTGGCGCACGACTGCATGACGCAGCAGCAGCGGCGGCAGCAGCGGCAGGCAGTGGAGGTGTGCCTGCCCCAGCTAGTGCCCAGCACCGCGGCTGCATCTGGCGAGCCGTCATTCGCCGTGCGGTGGCCGCGTGTGCCCATGTGGCTGCTTGCTGCGGGCCCGGACGCAAGGGGTGCGGGTGACGACAGCTCGGGGCCGGTCCTGTGCTGCCGGTCTGAGGCCCTGCACGTGCTGGGCCTACAGCCTGGAGACCGCCTGGCGCTGCACCCGGAGGGGCCCGGCCGTGTGATTCTGGTGGTGCCACCCAGTCGTGGCAATGCGACAGCGGCGCACACGGTCGCCGGCGGCGGTGGCATCGGGGCGCCGGCGGCGGCTGCACCTCCCGGCCCTGAGCCGCTCCTGCTGACGTGGAACAAAGAGCTCCGTGTGAAGGTCAACCTGCACGAGGGGCGGTCCGACTGGATTCCGCTGTTCCCAACGGAAACCCCGCTTGCCCGCGGTGACGGCGGCCGGCAGCCGGTGCCGCAGGAGGTGGTGCTGTGGGCGCCGCCGCAGCTGGCGCCGGTCCCGGCGGCCGCCCGCAACCCGCACGCTCCGGTGCCCCTGCACTTTGGTCTAGCGCTAAACAACCCCGGCCGGCGCGGCAAGTATATGATGTCCACTTATCGGTCTCGCATCTCGGGCCGCATGTCCCAGGCGCCGGACGGCAGCGTGATGGCGGTGATGCCCGGCAGCCGCCTGGTGGTGGCCTGGTGGTGGCCGCCCGCCCACAACCCCGCCGCTTTCGTCGAGGGCGGTATCGCAGGGTAGCCATGCACACCAGCGTTATCAGGCGGGCCGCGGGGGCATGCAGGGGCGGCTGGGGCATCAGCAGCTGCTGTAACACTGTGCATCACCGCGGCTATGGACCTGATTTTGGCCGGACGGCACCGGGTTTGATAAAGTTGCAGCCGGATACACGCCGAATGCATCGGTTGATGGGGATGGCGGGCGGGTGCAAGGAAGTGCAGGTGCAAACGCTTCCACCGGTCCGGAGGAGCCCGTAGCGGGGTGTCTCGGAACGGTCATCGGGATGCTCGACGGGGCGCCAGAGCGACGGCCGGGAAAGAGTGGATGATGTGGTAGGTGGGCGGCGGTGGTTATGATGGCACCTTGCAACCTGCAAAAGGATGGCGGGGCCCCACCCATCGCAGACGTTGCATGCAAAGCATGAGCGGTATGTGATGCATAGCGATGGTACCGAAAGGGCATTGGGGCAGCGATTCTAATACCGAAATGCTGGCTGACGGGTTAGGGCCAAGCAGATGCACTGTGCGACCTCATCCGGTTGTCGCCATGGCGGTGCGGGGCGTGAGTGAGGCACAACGTTGATGTGGGTTGTGATAGCTACGTGGGGCCTGTGTTCCTATGGGCTATGGCCCGGACCTTGACAACGGACTCAAATCCCAACTGAATGAGGCAGATACCCGCAATCGAGCTTCGGTTATACGCCTGCCCCATACGCGTGGCCGCAATGGCGCAGCAGCGTGTTCAAGTCCTTGTGCATCTGAGCTAACTGATGCCGTCGCACACTGCACGGCAGCAACAGCGGCAGCGGTGCATCCACATATGGCACCTCCAAGAAACGGCGGGGCGGCACCCCGCAGAACGATATCCGCAGCGGTCTGCACGGTTGGGGTGTCCGAAGCTCCAGTACTTCAGATGCTGAACCCCCTGCTGACAGTGTGGGCGGTCCATGAAGCGCCGCATTTCGGGCAGCCGCAGCATGTGTGATGAGGGCTTCTCACAACACCGCCTCTTTCATGGCGCACCTTTCCAGCAGCAGCGATGGATGCGGCAATCCTGCAAACCACGCACGTGCCCTCTGCAAGCTATAGGCCGCACAGACTCGGATATTGTCTCAAAATGCTGATCCTGAGACCGCTTGCAATCGAGGGCCGGCATTCAGCCCGTCCCGGCCTCATACCGTACCATGAACCTCACGAATGGCGCGGCTCGGCGGCTTCATCTGCTAGTGCGTGAGTCCCTGACAGCGCGCTGACTTGCGGTCTTGCCGCATCCCGCCGACACTCATCAGCTCCCGGCAATCTGTCATTCACATGCTCCCTAGATTTATTGCTGTTTGTTGGCTGATGTGCAGTTGTGCAGTTGTGCTTGAGACCGGAACACGGCTGAACACATGGCGGGCTGTGCCTGTGCAAACCGACACGGCTATGTCCGGGAGATGAGGCAGTTTCGAAACCTTCGGCCTCAGACGTTGCGCTAACGTGGCACGGCAGCACAGTCCCATTTTCCCCTTGAGAGGGAGAGCCACTTTCTTGTTCAGCCTACTGATGCTGGCACTGCATACCGTCTGCGTTGCCACTGCATGCACCTAGGTCACTGCGCTGGCCGCCCGTGGCACGTGCTCTACGCATCGCCGCAGCAAACCACACCCTCATACCTGCCCCCCTGATTCCCGTATGATGTAACTCCCAATACAGCATCGTGCACGGTACGCACTCCCGCTGCGACAGCTGCCTCAGTAATGCGTGAGGCTGCCCAGCCACCGAGGTCCGCGCACGGTGCCCCTACAGCCTGCTGCCGCTTCAGTTGTCTGTCGTACTTAACCACATGCCTCCTGCACGCCCTCCTCCTCACCCTTCTCCTCCTCCACCTGCTGCTGCTCCTCCTCCTTGCCCTCCGCCTGCCGGTGCCCCTGCTGCCGCAGCGCCAGCGCCTGCCTCAGCTGCAGCCCCAGCGCCAGGGCCAGGGGCGGCGGCACAGCGTTGCCCACCTGCTTGTAGCAGTCTGCCACGGAACCCTTGAAGCGGTGCTGGTCGGGGAAGCCCTGAGGCAGGCGGTGATGGGCACGTATTGCGTGTATTGGTAGTAAAGAACCCCTGAAACCTGCTGCTGGTCCCAAACTCCCACGCCAACACCCGACTTCCTGGCTCACGACCCTTCCTGCCGGTTCCCTGGGACCCGCCACGCGTGTCGTACCTGGCTGCGCGCCACCTCGCGAACGCTGACAGTGCGCTGCTGGTCGAGGTCCGGGTGCAGCGACCAGCCGTCCACACCCACTTTGGTGGTCGCGGTGCGGAAGTAGCTGGTGTGGCACAGCCTGCAAACCACACATAGGCACGTGGCAGGCAGCAGCGATGGATGCGCGGCGCAGGCTGCAGCAGGAAAACGACAGACATGTATCGCACGGCCCTTCAACACGTCAGGCTAAGACTCTACACATGATACTGTCGAAGCACCGTGCGTACCTGCCATACATTCCGGATCGCCGTTTCCGTCGTTTCAAGTTGTTCAGCTCATCCTCTGCCTCGTTCTCCTCCTGCTTGAGGCACGGCAGGCTTGCCTTCACCAACTTCCAGCGCTCCAGGTACTGTTGTGAAAACGGGTGGCGCGTGCTTGTTCATCAGGTTATCAGGTGTTTCCTACGACTGCTTGCTTATAACCGTCGGACAACGCGTGCACATCGATTGCATCAACCCACCTGTTCCGGAGTCTGACCCGCCGTGGCGGCGGACAGCTGCTGGGCCGCAGCGGCGGTCATGTCCCCAGCGCCCTTGAGCTTGTCTTTGACTAAGAAGATGTCCATGCCTGGGGGCACGAGGCTGCGGCGGGAACAGCAGCTATAGATTGGCAAGAATAGTGTCAGACCTGCCTTCGTCATTACTGCTGCAAGCATTGAGCTTAGCACACCCCTACACAGACAGTGCTCTCATGCGAGACTCGATCCTGGCCTGCATACACATACACCCGTTCTGTTCCTCTTATATAAATGCAGTTATACAGTACACGCACACGGGAAATCTTCCGTTTGTTTGTTAACACACACACATACACACACATTCCTTTTGTTATGTAATGCACACACACACACACATTTCTCGTGTTTTCGTAATACACACACACACACACACACACACACACACACATACACACACACACACACACACACACACACACACACACACACACACACACACACACACGCACGCACGCACGGACACTCGGACGCCGCCTACTGCTCCTCCCACCTGGCGGCTTTGGCATGGAACTCAGACAGCACTCGCGGCGTCACGTGGTCCGCTAGCACAGGCGGCGGTGCGCCCCCACCGACACCGCCGTCCGCATATCCAGCGCCGTCGGCACTTCTCTGCCAGCCAGCAGTCGCTGCCTCCGCCAGGCGCCGCTGGTAGGCGCTCATGGGCCGCGGCAGTGGCACGGCCGGGTCGCTGGGTGCGGGCAAGCACGCAAAGCAAGACTTTAAGCGAATTGATGAGTAGTGTTGACAAGCATGGCCAGAAACGTAGCCCACGCCTTTCAGACTTGAAGTGCAGCCTGCCTAAATAAGCTAGGGCTCACCCCTTGGTCCCCGGCGTGATGGGCGGCAGGTTACCGATGGCATCCCGCACAGTCACGGCGCGCAGGGGCGTGCCTACTAGGCGCATCCCCACCCCGTTGGCGTAGTACTTGCCGCCGGGCACCCTAATGAACGGCTGGTCCTGCTGGCCCTCGCGGTTGCTGCCCGCCGCAGCAGCCACCCGGAAGGAGTGCATCGGGCGCGGCCAGTTGGGCAGGACCTCCTCGGGCAGGGCCGCGATGATGAACACGCGCTGGCGGCTCTGGGGCACGCCGTAGTTTCCCGCGTTCAGGGCGCCGAAGCGCACCTGGTACCCCATGTCCAACAGCGTCCGCAGCGCGAGCTTGAAGTAGCTGACACTGGGACCTGGCGCGTCCGTGGCCGAGCGGGATGAGCCGGTGGTGGTGGTGGTGGTGGTGGTGGTGCTGGTGCTGGCGGTGGTGATGGCAGCGTGAGGAGCCGATTGCGACACGTTCTCGTCCTTTGGGTCATTCTCCTCTGCCGCTGACGACGAGTTGCTCCCTTCTTCAGCACTGCTGGCACTGCTGCGGCGACAGTCAGGCGCACTGCTCTTGCTCCTGCGGCGGCGCTGGCGGCTCTTGTGGCTGCCCTCAGTGGGCTGCACGGGCTTGTAGAAGGTGAAGCCCATGACGTTCTCCAGTATGAAGTAGCGGGGGCGGTAGAAGTCGCAGTAGGACAGGTAGCTGCCAACCTGAGGGCGGTGGTAGCGGCGCGCGAGTGTCAGATGGGATGGAGTCAGAGGCGGGCTAGGACCCTGACGTCCTGTCAGTGCTTTGCAGCACGGGACTGGGTCGGGGTTCAGAGAATCCTGACATGTCAGATGGCTCAAACCTCAAGCCATGCAGCTTGGAGGTGGCGGCAGTACGTCAGACGAAAGCCCAACGCTTACCAGCGAGTTGTTGCGCACGGCTTTCTCTGAACCGGGGTGGCGGTTCAGGCCCGAGAAGCCTTGGCAGGGCGGCCCGCCCACCAGCAGCTCCACCTCGCCCGGCAGCGGCAGCCGCGGCGCCGCCGGCGGTGACGGCTCGGCAGCGGAGGTACAGGAGGCGGCAGCGGCTGGGTCCGCCTTGCCTGTACCCTCCTCCGCCTGGCGCCCCCGCGCCACCACGCAGTACTTGGACTGACCCGCCCGAGCCATGGCCTCCTGCGAGCACATGGCCAATAAGGGTCACAACCCACACTGGAAAGTACAACCGCCGCACATTGGGCGTGTACTGGTTTCTAGTCTGATGCGACAGCACCTCACATGCTCTGCGACGTTCAACCCCATGCGCCGCCCCGCCCCACCTGCAGCAGGGTGTTGCAGTCTCCGACCAGCACCTCTGTGTGCGGGTTGTTCTCCGCGTAGGCCTCGGCGGCGTTGGCGTCAAACTCCACAGCCCACAGCGTGGAGCTGACGCCAGACTGATCGGGCGGTGAGGGACAAGAGTAGAGGCGTCACATGCCAGGAAAGACTACATGCGCGGCATGCGGGTAAACTGACACAGACGGCCAGGGCCAGCTGCTCAATCGAGTAAGCTGCACTCAATCGCTGCTCACCAGCCCCTCCCACCCCACCTGGTGCAGTCCCTCGCTCAGTCCGCCGCAGCCCGCAAAGATGTCCAAGGTAGCCAGCGGGCGGATGGTGGGACCCGCGGCCGCGCCCGGTACGGGGGATGGGGCGGATGAGGCTCCGGTAGTGGGCGGGTGCCCCGAGGGAGATGCAGAGGCCGCCGCCCACTCAGCCTCCTCCTCCTGGCCGGGTGGCAGGCCTGTGCCCACGACGCGAAACGTGTCCAGCGCCCGCACACCAGGCAGGGCAGGACCCGCCGCCACCGCTGCCTGCAGGTCTGCCCCAGCTCCCGCCCACACCACTGCGCACTTGCCCGCCACAGCTGACACCGGCACCTGAAGCAGCGACATGCCACCCGCAGTGGCTGTGGCGGCGGCTGATGAGGGCGATGCTGGTGCCGGCTCGTACAGGTCCCACCAGTCGGCTGTGTAGGCCAGGTCGGGACACAGGTCCTCGGGCCGCAGGAAACGGCGGACCTGGAATGGCAGGGGCGAGCGAGGAGGCGCAAGCGAGTACAGAGATGCCGGACGCAGCGCACAAATACGAATCAGGCCAACTGTGCAACCGATCGGATCCACATCTCTCCCTACCTTGAGCTGCAGTTGCGGCACGTGCTTGCAGCCCTTGCCACCCGCGGCCCCAGCCCCGCTGGCCCCACGTGCAGGTGCCTGCTCCTCCTCCGGCTGCTCCACGCCCACCAGCTGCACAACTGCCCACGGGCCGCCCTGTCAGAATGCAGGGCATCGCGACGATTGGCATGACGGGCAACGGTTGTACGTAGGAAATGTACGCACACACACAGATGCAAGACTGGCGCTGCACCTCACAATCACTACGGCAGCATGCCCCCGCCCCACAGCGCCCCACGTGGCCACGTCCCCTCACCTGCTGGCCGCCCGCCTTCTCCGCGTCCACATACATGAACTCGCCAGCCTGTGTGCGTGTGTGCAAAAGTGAGGCGTCGGCATTCCGCATTGGGCGCGGTTGAGCTGCTTTTGGAGCGCCGTCGAAGCAAAGCACTTGCCGAGGCCGCCGCCCAGCCCTCCTGCTCCATCGCCACCCGACAGCCGGCTCACCTGGTACGTGATTCCTGCCAGGGTGAAGCCCCGCCCCTCTGGCAGCGGCGCAGCAGCCTCCGCACCCGTCTTATAGTGCAGGCGGGGAGGTACCTGTAGGTGGAAAGTGTTGGTGGGCAGACATTTTGTCAGGCAAGCAAGCCCTGGCTTCTTGTGGATGGCATGCACGCACACATACGGCGGTACGCACCCCACCACCTGAGCCTCTCGGCCCCCCTCCCACCCACCCCATAACTCACCTCTCCGCCCCCTGCCCCGCTCATCAGCTGCTGTGCCTCCTGCGGGTCTATCCACTGGCCCAGTCGCAGCTGGTCACGCCGCAGCGCCCGGAACAGCCCCTGGCGCGGGCAGTACACGTGCCGGTACACGTAGGTGGGCGGCAGGCCGGCGGCCACCGCGCGCACGTTGCTCCGCTGCAGCTTCAGGTCGGCCTGCAATGCGTCAAGGGCTCATGTGGAAACGCAAGCCGGTCAAAGGCATGGTTGCGAATGAGTTGACGCCACACCAACTACTGTAGGGTAGATACCAGCCCTCACCTTGGCGTTTTCTATGCTGTGTGCGTGGCCGCAGGGCCTTCCGCTCAGGTCCTTGGCCTTGACCACCTCCGCTGCGTCCAGGTCCCGCAGCGGCAGCGACAACAGCGTCTCCTCAGGCGACAGCCAGGCCGCACGCCGCGCCTCGTCACTGCTGCTCTCTTCATCATCCTTCTCCAGCACCCCACCACTGCCGCTGCTTCCAATGTTGTCACTGCCCGGCGATCCGTGTACCTTTGGTGCGACAGTGGATGTGTCGAGCAGGAACAGCTCGTGGTCCGCCGCCGCGTCCTCAAGCACCGTATCACGGCCGTGAAGCAGCCGGCGCAGCTGGGGCAAGATGCACAGGCGTGTGTGTGTGTGTGTGTGTGTGTGTGTGTGTGTGTGTGTGTGTGTGTGTGTGATTATATTAAAAAGTAAAACGAAAGCCCGCCCAACGACGACGAGCTACTTACCAATACCTACCATTTTACCATTTTACCATTTATGCTGGAAAAGACGGTGAGGCTGTGGCCGCAGAGCAACATGAAGGAGGCATTGGCTGCATGGGGCCTATTGGCGGGCGTCGGTTGCGGAGCACTGGTATGTAGCTAACCCAGAACACGTGTGTGTGTGTGTGTGTGTGTGTGTGTGTGTGTGTGTGTGTGTGTGTGTGTGTGTGTGTGTGTGTGTGTGTGTGTGTGTGTGTAGGGAAGCATAGTGGGTAGGTAAGCGGGGACATGCCTACAGGACGACACCAAGCCTGCACCCAAGTCATACAGGGCCAAAGCGCGCCTTTGCTGTAGTTGCTCCGGCGTGTCACTGTAATCGCTCCACCTTCCGCAGCCACTCCGATCCGCCTACCTGCACCATGGGCTCCCCATACTTGACGCCGTACTGCTTGTCCCGGTACAGCGCCTGCACCAGGTAGGTGGTGGCGGCGGGCGAGGAGGAAGAGCCCGAGGCGGCCGCCTGCTCTTCCTCATTGCCGGCCTGCTGCTTGCTGCCCGATTCTTGCTGCAGCGTCACACGGATGATGCCGCCGGGCCGCAGCCACTGACGCTTCCCCTGACCCGTTCCAACCAGCTCCGGGCCGACGGCGCTCTGGTAAGTTGTACGAGTCCTGAGCGGGTCCGCTGGGGAACCGCCAGTGTTGTCACCATCAGGCGCCGCCAGAGGGAGGCGCTTGCTGACGCCATGCAGCTTCCATCCCTGTTGGCTGGATGCGTCTTGGCCAGCGGTGGGCGTTGAAGTCAGCTTGGCTGCTGACTCCGAGCCGTGGCCCTGTGCAGTGGCAGCGGGCTCGGGTGAGACGCGCGCAATCATGATCCACCGGCACGGTTGGTGCCCATACAAGCTGGAAGGCTCCAGACACAGGGACGGGATTTATGTCACGCCAGGAGCACCACGTGTTGGCGTGCATGCACAGCATGCGTGATGGCTAGTATTTAGGTGGCGGGTGCACGAGCCAATGTTAGTAAAGTATGGTGTTAATTGGGGTGTCGCCGATTGACCCATAGCTGCGCCCTTGTTTGGCGGCCGACTGCTGAAAGGCCCTATGGTATCAGCAGCGGATTCCTGAAGATGACAGAATGCAGCAAGTACCGGCACAGACGCCAGATGCTCATATTGTCGGCTATGCGTGTCGGCATGGTGCTGGGCACGGTGCGTTCCTATGGCATCCCCAGCAGCCCACCCCTTCCGCAACGTCTGGAACCTGAGTGCTTCTCCAGCGTACCGTCATGTGTTGTTGTGATGACGTGCGGAGCACCGCAGCGTGGGAGGCCCTGCGCGTGCCTGCTGGCAGGAACCGAGCCTGCAGCATGCACATCGATGACCCCAAGCGAAGTGGCTGCCTTCGCGGCGCCAAGCCCTGGATCCCGAGCATGGCAACCCGTGCGATTATGCGTTAGCGCCCTGAACGCGCCAGGTTGTGGAAGAAACAGCTTTGAATGGAATTCGCACAGTCGAACCTGAACAGGTGCTTTAACATAAGCAGCTGCTCTTGTGTTGGACACAGTATGCAGAGAAATAGATATTCTGGAATATGGTTGCCAACTCGCGTTGTAAAATTACAGAAAGGGCGTGCACATCGCCACACGCGAAAGGTGACCCTTCGTCTTCTCATCCATTGGAGAGTGACTCCACCCGCTTCTAAAATGGGGCGCGGCATAATCTACACAGTAAACTGCATGCGCTACTAACACCGACACAGTGCGGTCGTCGCCGATAGAGCCATGTCATGCGTCCATGAAGTGCTGTTGAATGTTTTAAGCATTTGATCCCATTGTGACGGTGAGCCATGAATTGTCACATCAAGGACGCCATGAACCCTAGCTACCGCACCGCCGTGTCAGCGCGCTGCACCTCCCAGCCATGTCCCTCCACCAGCATCCAGCCTTCATCAGTGTGCGGCCTCGGACATCTGGTGTCCACCGGTCTGCGGGGGGCGAGAGGGAGGGGGGGGGCGGTTGGGGGAGAATGGTCCTGGCAACGCTCGCCAGGGGCGACGCTCGCTGCGCGCAACGGTCGCTCGCAACCCTTCGTCTTCTCGCTCTTCCCATGGGCTACTTTCAACAGACTAAGGGAGTCCGTATCGCACGATTTAGTAGTCCTCTTCACACGTATCATCTAAGAGCGAGGCTGCTGCCATTATGCTATGCCGACTGTGGCAGGAAGCAGACTGGGGTCACATCAACGTAACTTGGCGGACCTGGGCACCAAGCCAGGACACAAGGTGCGTGCCGGCAAGGTGGACCTCGCGTCGGTTCCTGTTCACCCAGTCCTCAAACTTTGCATTCCAACTCTGCGTCTTGTAAGTCCGTGCTGCACCAGCCGCACCAGCTGCTATAGTGGGTGTTCTCTTCGGCATTCGGCTGCCTGTCCGGGGGGTAGAAAGCTCAGAGCCTTATCCCATGCTCTAAACTGTAGATTTTAGGAGAGTAGAGCGACGGCCGACGAGTAGAGCGACGGCCGCTTCAAGGCTGGGTGGCGCCGGACGTGTGCCAGAAATTTTGTATTCTTGAGGCCAAAAATCTGTCAAAACGCTTCAGGTTTTGGGGGGTCTTTTTGAGAATCGCAGAAGACATTTTGGGGCGTTTCCAGGGGGGGGTAGAAAGCTCAGATTCTTACCCCATGCTCAAAATTACAGAGCTTTAGGAGAGCATTATGCACGTACTTTAGTTTTGTCAGAGGTGGTCTGGTGAGGAAGTTCTGGGCCGTCAAATTTGGGGGGTTGGTCCTCGTCCCTTGGGGTCCGCCAGGTTTCGGGAGCCCATCCTGGCGGATTTCGGGAAGCGCCCCACAAGCAGAACTCGGGGCAGAACGCAGCACTACGAGGCTCATATGTGAACGTACGCCGTAATAAGCACAAGCAAACCGTGGGAGGGCTAAGCTGCGCGTCATGGCGTGGACACGTATGTCGGCAAATGTCCCTACCTTCGACACAAGCGCACTGCTGACACGCCTGGGCTCTTAAACGCATGAACTCGCGTCTGACAAGGATGCCGGTGCACACATTCCATTCGTCACACGGCAGAGAGTTGAGCGCGGGGTGGGCTGACTCGACGGGATTTCCATGGATAGGAACGAACCCGCGTGTGACCGAAGTCTATCACAGAAACAGAACCGCCGATGGTACAGCGTGATAGCGCTCCTCAAGAGGAGTCGATTGGCACTGCTTTGGTTTCAAGTGGAGGGCTCAGTTTCAAACACAGCTTCAGCAGCTCTGGTGCATTCGCAGACACTCTTGCCACCGCCAGAGCCTGCTTGTCCGATACGGTATGCGCATACAGGTAGAGGATCTTGCACGCTGCGCCGCATGCGGACTCAACGTCGACAATACCGTACTGCTACGCTAGGTTGGTGGAAATCACTAATTCCATAGCAGCGAACTTGGCCGGAGCCTGTTACCAATTCCTGCGCATGAGTCAGCATGAGACAAGTGGGCTGAGCCACGTATCTACTCTGAGGCCGCAAGCGTCTACCTTATCTCCCGGACATAGCCAGGGTCGGTTTGTACAGGCACGGCACGCCGTAATGTTGTTGTTGTGTGTGGTTACAACGTGGTGAGCACGACGTGCATTCCTGTCCCTGTAGAAACCGAGGCCCGGGCCGGGGGGGCCCTTATAACGCCTGCAACACTTATATATGCAGCTAGTAACGCGGCTAACCTGGCTGGGGTCGTATTCTGCATAACGGCCTGCTGAAAATTCGATCTCGCTAACCGTGCGCAACTGGTCGTAGGCCTTACACCGCGTAAGCACATGATTCTCATATCCAACTTCATTTGCGACACATAATAACGGGCAAATCCTCTCCTCCCTAGGTTGTCCATAGGCGCGGTTGGCAGTAAGCGGCCAGCAGCATAGGTGGAACCTCATGAAGGTCTTGTGATGCGCAACTGGTATATATGCTCTACTGTGCTCTTGCATGGTCAGCGGTGCCGCTCCTTCCTTACACAGCCCAATCCAATGCTTGAACTTGCTTATCTGTACGCCTGGTTGCTTGTTGTCCGATGGGAAAGTGCTTGGCTCACACTGCAGCCGCTCATGCTTCCACGCCTTAATTAGACTCGCTCTCTCACAAGCAAGGCGGATACTATTTGCCCGTCAGGCAGCGGGCTACCTGCTCGGCTCTCATCCCTTTCCGGCCTGACCATGTGCATGCGGGCGGGGCATCCTGGGCATCCACATTACACCGACTGTAGGTTGAGGTCTGGGCAGGTCATGCAGATTAAGCACATCTGCACATTCTCAAGGAAATCGATGCTGTAGGCACCAGCCACGGGCACCTCTTTTACTGACCAGACCAGGAGATTCGTATGCTTCAATCCACAGCACTCCCTGCAGGTACAGTCTTCCCTTCATGCCGTACGGTACACTCAGCATGACATCGCACGCTTAGCGGTTATTATGGTGTGGTGGGCGGTGCGCCGGTGCGTGGGCCCGCAAGGGTGCGTGGGCCCCCAAGGTGCGTGCCTGTCCGTAGAGCACGACCTGTAGCTGGCAATTTTTGACGTTGGTGCTGGACCTGGTCGTAGACACACACATCGCAGGACATGGGTTGCCCAAGAGGAGATGGGGAGACAAGGGAAGATGCACCAGGCACTGAAAGCGGGAGGAGGCCAGCTGGCCAGCAGGGGACCAGGGGGGCCGCACCCCTGTTTCAAAGCCAGTGAGAAACGCACGCACGGCGCATTCTCCCTAGCGGGTCCTGATGAGCTCTGGACTAACGCTTACACAGCTGCATGCTCGATCACGTCGCACCGCAGGGCCGCGACGCCACGCGCCCCCATGCAGTTTACGGATCGTGCTGGTGCAGGGCCCGGCCCCACCAGCAGCTGCGGCAGCAGCAGCGGTACAGGGCCTGACGGCGGCAGCAGCCCTGGGCCCAGCAGTTGCGGCGTGCATGTGCGTAGCGGAGAGGACAGCGCGGCCCCGCCCTAGAAGCGGCGGCGGCGCGCAGGTTGAGGCCGGCCGGTGTCTAGTTAGGGTCGTTGCTGGCGAGCATAGACAGCGCAGGATGTGGTAGGCCGCAGCAGTGAGGAGTGTTGTGACTAGAATACTTCCTGCTGTTTGGTTGGTTGCTGGCTGTGCTGTTGCTTGACGGCGGGTCGTGGCTGGACACGTTACGGCGGGCCGTGCCTGTACGAACCGACCCCGGCTATGTCCGGGAGATGATGAGCTAGACGCTTGCGGCCTCAGACAAGATACGTGGCGTGGGCTCAGCCCATTTTTCCTTTGCGAGGAGAAACCACCTTTCTTGTTCTACACAAACAAAATGGGTCCTTTCCAGCTGCTGCCCAGACAGCCTCCGCAGAAAGCTACGGCCGGACATCCTCCTGATCGCCAATTCGCCGCCGTTCCCCAAGCCATTCCCCTGGACTCGTACACCCCGCCTAAGCCCAGTCGGGACCACATAGTCCACATCCTCCAAATTGGCTGCTGCGCTGACACAAACCGCACAGTCAAGTCCCACGCCAAGGCCAAGCAATACCATAAGATGGTACGCCTCTTGCTTACGGCACGGTTGGACTTCAAGGAGGGTACACCCAGCAGAACGCCATAAGCCGGGTTTTACCGGCACAGAGCGAGCCGAACTTCCCACGCTGCTCCGCAAAGTGCGTGTCCGCCCTGCGGCTGCCTCCGCCTGCTGCAATACGCTTCACAGCCACGCCGTTTCCGCCCTCAACGACATGGCCCGTACACGCAGTCGGACCGAACGAGGGCAGCCCCTCAACACAGGGGAAGCCGGGTTAACCGGCGCCCACCTAGCGCCTAGTGCTCACCATACATGCTATCGGCAGCAGGCGGGTGATGGGGACTAAAACCCCCTCAACCAGTTGGCCCATTTCATCCGCGCCCTGGCTCGTGGAGAGGCGCGGTCATTTCTTCCTTATTTCCCCCGGTAGTCAAGACGCTCTCCGCAACCGCCTTACGGGCACTTCCAGTTGATGCGTGGAGCGCATCCGCGCACTCTTTGAGGGCCTTCCGTCCGCTCAGGTCCTTGGCCTTGACCACCTCCGCTGCGTCCAGGTCCCGCAGCGGCAGCGACAACAGCGTCTCCTCAGCAGGCTGCCGCCAGACCGCACGCCGCGCCTCGTCACTGCTCCGCTTGTCTTCACTTGGGCGCCACGGCCCCAGGAACCCACCACTGCCACCGCCTGTGCCGCGACAGTGGGCGTGTCGAGCGGGAAGAGCTCATTCGGAATTTGACTCATCAGCCGGCTGCCGCAGAGCGCCGCACCGCTGGAAGTACTCACGCCACAGGTGGTCCACCTGCGCGGTACACACGCACGTGTATGCGTGCACGCACGTTGGCTGACTGCTGGCCTCCAGTTGGCAGGGAACGCCTGCAAGCGCGCTCTGGTAGCGCCGCTCCTTTTGAATGCTTATACCTAAAGTCAGCGCCATCACACACACACACACACACACACACGCACACACGCACACACAGCAAACACAGCACAGGACACACGTGCGATTACGCGACATACCAGGAAGGTCCGTGCACCGGGCATCATGGCACACTGAGGGACAGCAGCGCCTGCCACCGCGGCTGACGCGACTGTGGCCGCCGTCTCCGCCGCCTTGCCGCCACTGCTGCTGCAGCTTGCCCCTTTGTTGCCGCCGGCAGCAGCACTGTTACTGGGAAGGGAAGATGGGCGGCGGCTGCCGGCTGAAGTGCGCGCCCGCGCCTGCGTCACCAGCAGCGGCTGAGGGGGCTCTTCAGCAGTCTGCTCTCCAGCGCCCGCCGCCACCCCAAATTGCCCGGCCTGCACGCCCGTCTTCTTCCGCCCTTTCCGGTACTCTTGTAACGGCATCAGCTGGTACTCAACTTCTCCAGCTGGGTTCCGAGTGCGGTACTCACTGCCAGCAGCATTGACCCGCCGCACGAGCTTGAGCCGCAGCCGGCTCTCAATCTCGTGCTCCATGGACACCAGCTTGCTGCCGCTGGAGGCGGCGGCGGGTGCGGCCGCGGCTGAAGTGCCGGCCGCTGCTGGCACTTGTAGCAGCTGCTGAGCACCTCCCACGGCCGCCACTAGCTTGGTGCTGCGCTGCCATGCCTTCGTGCTTGCAGCCCCGCAGTGCCGCTGCCACTCGGGGCCCGTGAACCATGCGCCCGGCGGGTTGCGGCCCACCTCCCTGGAACCAGCGGCCGCAGCCGCCACAGCCTCCTCCAGGTTGTAGCTGCCGGTGATGATGGGGAGGCCGGCGGGCGGCGTGCCACAGTGACCGCTGCTGCCGCCGCCATCACCGCTGCTCACACTTGTTGCCGCCGCCGCCGCCACCGCCCCCTCGTCGCGCTGCTGGTACTGCTGGCCTCCGCACTGTGGGCACAGGCAGCAGACCCGCCAGGTGGTGGTGCAAATCACACCCGGCGTGTACACGGCCTCGCCCCTGGCGTCCTTGCCGAAGGAGACCACAGGGCACTGCGGCCGGGTACATTTGCAAGTAAGGCATAAAGACACATTGATGGAGATGCGTGTCGGGTACGCGGGCGGGTACGCACAGAAAGCAAGTGATGAATGAACCGGGATGGGGCATAAGCCCACCACCAACGCACTCAGCAAGGCGCTCCCAGGATCCCATGTACCTGTGCCAGCGCCAGTGGTGATGGTGGCTGTGCTGCGTGCAGCAACTCGTGGGCGGTGGTGGCAGGGGAGGCAGGTGGTGGGACCTGCTGTGCACGGCAACCAGGATAATCAATGCTAGTAGTGTGGAAACGCATATGCATGCGCGAGTCTTAGTGAAACAAGCTACGAGCCAGCCTACCACTTCGTCAGCGTCATGCGGAGACTCCAGAGGTAGCTTGAAGGCCCACCAACCCACGCACCTCACTGGGCCTCACCGCCGCCGGCGAACAGCTCTCGCGGTCACTATCAAGTGGACCCCCCGGTCCCATCCGCAGGGCGCACTGCTGTGCGCTGGGGATGTGGAAGTCAGGCCGGCCTCCATATGGCCATCGCCGCTCAATTGCAGCCACCAGTGGCGAAAAGAGGCCCTCGCGGGCCCGGCCGCCTGCCTTTAAAACCCTAAGCCGACTACTCGCTCGCAACATGTTGACACGACTTGCCGCGGACTGCTGACGACACCTGCAGCAGCCAAAGCGGCAACATAAGCCGGGTAAGTCTGTCTTAATATACCAAGTGTACTGGTCAAAGTGAGTTTAGGGAATGAACAGTGCTCATCCATGAACCATACATCCAATTGGCCGACTCGCAGCACATCGTGCGCGCTCACCCACTCAGCCGTGTATGATAATTAAGATTGTCAACCTGATGCCGCGCGCGCGGTTGCGGGGCAGTGGCTGTCGGGTAACCGTGACAGGACGTACGTGTTGCGCGCGCGCAGAACGAGTACACAGTTTTAATTTTGTGGAACCTAAAACGCTTTATGTTATTGACTGCAAGCGGTGTAAAAATGCGTTCCCACTTTCCCAGCGTAGTTGACTCGGTCACTCGGCTGCTCCGTTCTCTCGGATTCTGGATTCTGTCCGGATCCTGCAATCATTATTGGCGAAATAGCCAGGGCGAAATAGCCAAGAAGGGCCAACAAGTGGCAGCGTATACTTGTATTTACAAGTGCGGGGAATGATACAGAGGAAGCCTGAGCGAGCCTTGGGGGTTCCCTCGCTCAGTGATTGTCATGTCTCAACTAGGGCTCTGGGCGTTCCGCCCTCCATCAAGCATCCTCAAGCATCCTTCTATTCCTCGTGACTTCTGACACTCTTGCCCTTGCGTTGTTACATAGCATCTGCTTCTGCTGGTGCCTTGCCTCATGATCACGCACATGCCTGCGCCCGCTCCCTCCCGCTCCATGTACCAGCCATGCAAATTTGCTTCTCCGTAAATCTTCATAAGCCTTTTGCTCTTCCTGTGCCTCCTACACGCCCTCCTCCTCCACCTGCTGCCGCTCCTCCTCCTTGCCCTCCGCCTGCCGGTGCCCCTGCTGCCGCAGCGCCAGCGCCTGCCTCAGCTGCAGCCCCAGCGCCAGGGCCAGGGGCGGCGGCACGGCGTTGCCCACCTGCCGGTAGCATGCGTCCGTGCGGCCGCCAAACGTGTGGCGGTCGGGGAAGCCCTGCAGCCATGGCGCCGGGGGTTAAGGGTCAAGTGCCCAGCGCAACGATGTGTTCCCATGCGGGGTACCGTACAGCATTCGATGTTGTTGAGGCAGGGCCGGCACTGGGCGTCGTCAGCATGACTGCAAGTGGCGATCCACGACCCGGCATAATGCCGTGCACTGCATCACCTGCATGCTAGCATCTTCTCCTGGTTACCGTGGCCCAGATGCATCACCCCCTATGGAGCCTGGCCACCTCCCACGCTGCCCTTCCCCCAGCGCACACACGCAGATCCCCAGCGCCCCACCTGGCTGCGCGCCAGCTCCCGCACCGACACGCTCCGCTGCTGGGCCGTGTCTGGATGCAGCGACCAGCCGGTGGAGGACTCCACGCGGGGGGTGGTGATGGCGGTTCGGAAGTAGCCAGAGTGGGACAGCCTGTGTGTGCAGGTGCATGCGGGACTGGCATGACCCTGTTGCGCACGAGCTGCGCGGTGAAAGGGCGCGCGGCTGCACAACCGCATGTGCGGGGAGGGGAGTGCAAGGATGTCTGGAACAGGTACAGGATGCACTGTGTGTGTGTGTGGGGGGGGGGGTGTTACATGCATGATTATTTAAGAAGTGAAGGCGTAGCAAGGAATAGTAGCACCCTGGGGGGGGGGATTATGAGCCCGAGCCCAACGAAATAGGGCGTTCTGGCATGAGGCCCGCACTAGGCTGGCAGCTGCTGCTGCCCGTCTTTAGCTTCGCACCCACCTGCCGTAGAAGCCGCTGCGTGTGCTGCGCTCTACCAGGTGCGGCTGCTGCAGCAGCAGCTCGTCCAGCCGCACCGCGTACTGCACGACGTGATACAGGCAGCCACGTGGCACAGGGTAAACCGCAAGGTGTGATTGACATGCTCACTCCAGGACCGGGCCTCAAGTTGCGCTCCATGGCGGCGACAGGTTGCCCTTGACCCGTCAGTTGTATCGCACGCACCTGCTGCTGCGGCGAGAGGGACGCGTCATCTCTGTCACTTGACTCGCCACTGCCCTCCGCCTCCCTTGCCTCAGTGGCGGCGTCCAGGGCCTCGGCTGCGGCGGCCCTGTCGTTCAGCACTGAGCCCAAGTCGAACCCAGGCGGCACGAAGCTGCGAGCAACAGGGCGTACGGTATCGCATCAACAGTTGGCATTGTACGGGTTTCGTGGAATGGAAGTATGGTGAATAGCAGTCCGGTTTCATGGAACGGCAGTACGGCATGCCTGTGCATGCCTGAGGGTCCCCTCTTCGATAATAGCTACAGCCGCACCTCGCGATGGCGAGGTGGCGTGCACCCAGCGACTGCTCCAGCACATGGTGAGTCAGTTGCGCCTGGGGCCGGCCCTGCTGCAGCTCTTGCGGCAGTGTGATGCATGCTGCCTCCTCCGGCTCCTGCCGGCCAGCTGTCGCCGCCTCCGCCAGGCGCCGCTGGAAGGCGCTCATGGGCCGCGGCAGCGGCACGGCCGGGTCGCTGGGTGCGGGCAAGCACGCAAAGCAAGACTTTAAGCGAATTGATGAGTAGTGTTGACAAGCATGGCCAGAAACGTAGCCCACGCCTTTCAGACTTGAAGTGCAGCCTGCCTAGTTAAGCTAGGGCTCACCCCTTGGTCCCCGGCGTGATGGGCGGCAGGTTACCGATGGCATCCCGCACAGTCACGGCGCGCAGGGGCGTGCCTGCTAGGCACTTCCCCGCCCCGTTGGCGTAGTACATGCCGCCGGGCACTGGGATTGGCGGCTGGTCCTGCTGGCCCTCGCGGTTGCTGCCCGCCTCAGCCGCCACCCGGAACGAGTGCATCGGGCGCGGCCAGTTGGGCAGGACCTCCTCGGGCAGGGCCGCGATGATGAACATGCGCTTGCGGCTCTGGGGCACGCCGTAGTTTCCCGCGTTCAGGGCGCCGAAGCGCACCTGGTACCCCATGTCCAACAGCGTCCGCAGCGCGAGCTTGAAGTAGCTGACACTGGGACCTGGCGCGTCCGTGGCCGAGCGGGATGAGCCGGTGGTGGTGGTGGTGATGGTGGTGGTGGTGGCGGCGTGAGAAGCCGATTGCGACACGTTCTCGTCCTTTTGGTTATTCTCCTCTGCCGCTGACGACGAGTTGCCCCCTTCTTCAGCACTGCTGGCACTGCTGTGGCGACAGTCAGGCGCACTGCTCTTGCTCCTGCGGCGGCGCTGGCGGCTCTTGTGGCTGCCCTCAGTGGGCTGCACGGGCTTGTAGAAGGTGAAGCCCATGACGTTCTCCAGTATGAAGTAGCGGGGGCGGTAGAAGTCGCAGTAGGACAGGTAGCTGCCAACCTGCGGGTGGTGGTGGGGGAGTGCGAGTGTCAGATGGGAGTCAGAGGCGGGCTAGGACCCAGACGTGCTGTCAGTGCTTTGCAGCACGGGACCGGGTAGGGGTTCAGAGAATCCTGACATGGCAGATGGCTTAAACCTCCAGCCATGCAGCTTGGAGGTGGCGGCAGTACGTCAAACGAAGCCCAACGCGTACCAGCGAGTTGTTGCGCACGGCTTTCTCTGAACCGGCGTGACGGTTCAGGCCTGAGAAGCCCTGGCAGGGCGGCCCGCCCACCAGCAGCTCCACCTCGCCCGGCAGCGGCAGCCGCGGCGCCGCCGGCGGTGACGGCTCGGCAGCGGAGGTACAGGAGGCGGCAGCAGCTGGGTCCGCCTTGCCTGTACCCTCCTCCGCCTCGCGCCCCCGCGCCACCACGCAGTACTTGGACTGACCCGCCCGAGCCATGGCCTCCTGCGAGCACGTGGCCAATAAGGGTCACAACCCACACTGGAAAGTACAATCGCCACACATTGGGCGTGTACTGGTTTCTAGTCCGACGCGACAGCACCTCACATGCTCTGCGACGTTTAACCCATGCGCCGCCCCGCCCCACCTGCAGCAGGGTGTTGCAGTCTCCGACCAGCACCTCTGTGTGCGGGTTGTTCTCCGTGTAGGCCTTGGCGGCGTTGGCGTCAAACTCCACAGCCCACAGCGTGGAGCTCACGCCAGACTGATCGGGCGGTGAGGGACAAGAGTAGAGGCGTCACATGCCAGGAAAGACTACATGCGCGGCATGCGGGTAAACTGACACAGACGGCCAGGGCCAGCTGCTCAATCGAGTAAGCTGCACTCAATCGCTGCTCACCAGCCCTCCCACCCCACCTGGTGCAGTCCCTCGCTCAGTCCGCCGCAGCCCGCAAAGATGTCCAAGGTAGCCAGCGGGCGGATGGTGGGACCCGCGGCCGCGCCCGGTGCGGGGGATGGGGCGGATGAGGCTCCGGTAGTGGGCGGGTGCCCCAAGGGAGACGCAGAGGCCGCCGCCCACTCAGCCTCCTCCTCCTGGCCGGGTGGCAGGCCTGTGCCCACGACGCGGAACGTGTCCAGCGCCCGCACACCAGGCAGGGCAGGGCCCGCCGCCACCGCTGCTTGCAGGTCTGCCCCAGCTCCCGCCCACACCACTGCGCATTTGCCCGCCACAGCTGACACCGGCACCTGAAGCAGCGACATGCCACCCGCAGTGGCTGTGGCGGCGGCTGATGAGGGTGATGCTGGTGCCGGCTCGTACAGGTCCCACCAGTCGGCTGTGTAGGCCAGGTCGGACACAGGTCCTCGGGCCGCAGGAAACGGCGGACCTGGAATGGCAGGGGCGAGCGAGGAGGCGCAAGCGAGTACAGAGATGCCGGACGCAGCGCACGAATACGAATCAGGCCAACTGTGCAACCGAGCGGATCCACATCTCTCCCTACCTACCTTGAGCTGCAGTTGCGGCACGTGCTTGCAGCCCTTGCCACCCGAGGCCCCAGCCCCGCTGGCCCCACGTGCAGGTGCCTGCTCCTCCTCCGGCTGCTCCACGCCCACCAGCTGCACAACTGCCCACGGGCCGCCCTGTCAGAATGCAGGGCATCGCGAGGATTGGCATGACGGGCAACGGTTGTACGTAGGAAATGTATGCACACATACAGATGCAAGACTGGCGCTGCACCTCACAATCACTACGGCAGCATGCCCCCGCCCCACAGCGCCCCACATGGCCACGTCCCCTCACCTGCTGGCCGCCCGCCTTCTCCGCGTCCACATACATGAACTCGCCAGCCTGTGTGCGTGTGTGCAAAAGTGAGGCGTCGGCATTCTGCATTGGGCGTGGTTGAGCTGCTTTTGGAGCGCCGTCGAGCAAAGCACTTGCCGAGGCCGCCGCCCAGCCCTCCTGCGCCCTCGCTACCCGACAGCCGACTCACCTGGTACGTGACTCCTGCCAGGGTGAAGCCCCGCCCCTCTAGCAGCGGCGCACCAGCCTCCGCACCCATCTTATAGTGCAGGCGGGGAGGTACCTGTAGGTGGAAAGTGTTGGCGGGCAGACATTTTGTCGGGCAAGCAAGCCCTGGCATTTTTGGATGGCATGCACGCACACATACGGTACGCACCCACCACCTGAGCCTCTCGGCTCCCCTCCCACCCACCCCCATAACTCACCTCTCCGCCCCCTGCCCTGCTCATCAGCTGCTGCGCCTCCTGCCGCTGCAGCTGCTGCGGGTCTATCCACTGGCCCAGTCGCAGCTGGTCACGCCGCAGCGCCCGGAACAGCCCCTGGCGCGGGCAGTACACGTGCCGGTACACGTAGGTGGGCGGCAGGCCGGCGGCCACCGCGCGCACGTTGCTCCGCTGCAGCTTCAGGTCGGCCTGCAATGCGTCAAGGGCTCATGTGGAAACGCAAGCAGGTCGAAGACATGTATGGTTGCGAATGAGTTGACGCCACACCAACTACTGTAGTGTAGATACCAGACCTCACCTTGGCGTTTTCTACGCTGTGTGCGTGGCCGCAGGGCCTTCCGCTCAGGTCCTTGGCCTTGACCACCTCCGCTGCGTCCAGGTCCCGCAGCGGCAGCGACAACAGCGTCTCCTCAGGCGACAGCCAGGCCGCACGCCGCGCCTCGTCACTGCTCCGCTTGTCTTCACTTTGGCGCCTCGGCTCCAGCAACCCACCACTGCCGCTGCTTCTGATGTTGTCACTGCCCGGCAGTCCGTGTTCCTCCGGTGCGACAGTGGATGTGTCCAGTAGGAACAGCTCGTGGTCCGCCGCCGCGTCCTCAAGCACCGTGTCACGACCGTGAAGCAGCAGGCGCAGCTGGGGCGAGATGCACAGGCGTGTGTGTGTGTGTGTGTGTGTGTGTGTGTGTGTGTGTGTGTGTGTGTGTGTGTGTGTGTGTGTGTGTGTGTGTGTGTGTGTGTGTATATGTGTGTGAGTAGGGAAGCATAGTGGGTAGGTAAGCGGGGACATGCCTACAGGACGACACCAACGCTGCGCTCAAAGTCTACAAGGGACAACGCGCGCCTTTACTGTAGTGGCCCAGGCTTGTCATTTTATTCCCCCCACGTTCCACAGCCACTCCGATCCGCCTACCTGCACCATGGGCTCCCCATACTTGACGCCGTACTGCTTGTCCCGGTACAGCGCCTGCACCAGGTAGGTGGTGGCGGCGGGCGAGGAGGAAGAGCCCGAGGCGGCCGCCTGCACTTCCTCATTGCCGGCCTGCTGCTTGCTGCCGGATTCTTGCTGCAGCGTCACACGGATGATGTCGCCGGGCCGCAGCCACTGACGCTTCCCCTGACCCGTTCCAACCAGCTCTGGGCCGACGGCGCTCTGGTAAGTTGTACGAGTCCTGAGCGGGAGAGTCCCGAGCGGGTCCGCTGTGGGACCGCCAGTGTTGTCACCATCAGGTGCCGCCAGAGGGAGGCGCGCGCTGACGCCATGCAGCTTCCATCCCTGTTGGCTGGATGCGTCTTGGCCAGCGGTGGGCGTTGAAGTCAGCTTGGCTGCTGACTCCGAGCCGTGGCCCTGTGCAGTGGCAGCAGGCGCGGGTGAGACGCGCGCAATCATGATCCACCGGCACGGTTGGTGCCCATACAAGCTGGAAGGGCAGTGGCAGCGGGCTCATGTCCGTACATAGCAAGTCACTTGGCATTGGCGGGCAGCTAATCTGCCACCATGCAGCATCTCGCACCTGTCGAACCTGGGTGCTGGTGCTGCTTGCGCGCAGCTGAGCCCTCAGGCTCGACAACCACACGGCTGACACCTGCGTGTGCCGTGTGGATTGTGGAGGTGAGCGACTGTGCAGGTAAGAACATCCTTGTGACCGTATGTGGTTGACATGCGAACACAAGATGCGCACATCTAAGGGATCGGCGATGCCTTGGTACAACTCCGCATGTGCCACCACTTGCCTGTGCGGTGGCGACACCCGGCTGTAGTGTCGCCAGCAGTGCCTGGAAGGGGTTCCGGCGTGATCGTCGGCCCTTGACGCCTGGAGTCGGCTCCACCGCGTTGATCGCCGCTGGTGCTTCACTCTGGCCATCACCTTGGTTGACAGGCCGCACAACAGCCACAAGCGGACCTTTGGCGGCGGCGAGGCTTGCGGTCACCATGTCGATGTCCTCAGGTGCCCGGCGCGGGGCCAGCAGTGCCAGCTGCATGTATGAGGATTTGTGGAAAGGGTAGCGGTTGCACAAGCCCACGTTCGCCAAATGAGATGAGCAGCTATTTCCTGGAGACGGCAGCTTGCATTAAGTCCCAGCAGAGCAGATGTACGTAATGTCAGAGATGATACCGAACCACACCGTAGTCAACACGAACGCGTGCCGGCGTTGTGCGGCCACCGTGGCATCCCGCAGGAGCCCACCCACCTCTTCAGCAAGGTCTGGAACCTGAGTGTTTCTACGACGTCTCGTCACTTGCTGTGATGATGCACGGAGCACAGCAGCGTAGGCGGCCCTGCGCGTGCCTGCTAGCAGGCTCCGAGCCTGCAGATTGCACATCGATGACCCAGAGCGAAGCGGCTGCCTTCGCGGCATCAAGCTCCGGGTCCCGAGCATGGCGACCAGTGCACCTATGTTGTACGCCTTGCAAGTGCCGGGGCCTCGAAAAGAATTGCAACTGGAATTCGTGCGGACCTGAAGGGGTGCTATCAATAACACACGCAACTGCTTTGACTGGGCATAACAACTATAACAATATGCAGAGAGACAGATTTTATAGTCTACGCTGTGACGCCGTGTCGTGAAGTTAAATACGTGAAGCAGCGTCAGAGACTCTTCGTCTTCTCGCTTTTCATGCATGCGAATCCCAGCGGGCGGGAGGTCCATTTTGTACTTTTTCAAATACGTTTTCCTTACACATGTAAAACAAGCTAGGGATGCCGCAGCGGCAATGGCGACCCTCGCCCAGAGCAGGATCGGGCCATCCACGCAACTGGGCACAGACGTGCCTGTCTGTGAGCACGCCAGAACCTCTCGGGTAGGTTTCTTCTCACCCAGTCCTCAAACCCTGCAAGACAACTCTGCACCATACAAGTCCGTGCAGTATTCCCGGCTATAGTGGTCGTTCTCTTCCGGCATCTGGCTGCATGTCTTCCCTACCTACCTTGTCCCACCTTTCCCCAATAACTCATAAGACGACCCCCCCCATACGCCTCACGGGCACTTTCGGTTGATGAGCGGAGCGCCGTGCTCCGCGTACTCCTTTTTAGACATCCACAACTGCTGGAATGACCCCAGGCTCGACAGGATGGAGCCGCCTGGGTGCGGCCCACGGGTTACAAGGGGCACAGGTAGTCGGCTTGGCAGCGTGGGCATTTCAAGCAACGTGTACTGCCCACACCTACCCGCCTAGCAACCCACGCCGATCCTTTGTTCCTTGACTCACTTACCAATCCAAGTACTGAAGCGCCGCTCCACCTGGTTCGTGGCGGCCACCACCTTGACCTTGGCCTGGCTGGGCACCAGGTCGCCCAGCTCCTTCTCCAACCGCTCGCGGAAGCCGTGGATCAGCGAGGTGCCGCCTGGGCGGGACAAGGGGAGGCATGACCGGGTATCGTGCCAAGATGCTGATGCGGGTAAGCGGATTGTATGGGCTCAGCTGTAACACGGGCCAGTCCACCGCACCGGTGCCTACCGCAGTCGCAGAAACAAAGCTGGCGTGCTGGCGGTGGCTGCGCGCCCTCACGTAAACCCCCCTGCTGCACCTACCAGTGAGAATGGCCCCCGAGTACATGTCCTTGCGCAGGTCTACGTCGCACTTGTTGATGGTGTCCAGCACCACCTCTGCATGGTGCAAGTGACGTACGGGACAAGGAGCAGGTGTTGCAGCAGCACTGGCGGAACCCTGGGCGAACCCGAAAGAAGGCCCCCAAGCTCGCACACCACGTCTAAGTACACCCCTCTCACCTGGCACCGAGCGCACGTCCGACGGCATGGCCAGACCGTTGAAGTTGCCCGCGAACCCGAGCTGCGAGTGGGGCAAATATACATACAATGGGCTGTCCACGAGACAGGTTTCAGCATGATAAATGGCCTCATGCAGCCCGCCTGCACCGGCAAATACAGCCCTCAACCCCCCCTTGTAGTTTGGGCTGGTATCTACAGCCCCCCCTCCGGGCGCCACCTGCCCTCACCGGCTGGTAGAACAGCTCAGCCATACGGAAGCGCTCTGGGCCCAGGTACAGCTCCTGGCCGTCAGGCAGCTGGTGGGGATGTGCAGGTGGAGGGGGGCCAGCGGGGTTGGGGGGCGGAGCAGAAGTAGCGAGGGAGTCGGGTTCACGGCGGTTAGGCAATATCTCATGACATAAAGTGTGCCCCTGGTCGCACCCCTGTGTAGCAGCTGCCTGCAAATGGCCGCGTCCGGTCAACTCGAGCCGTGCCGATCCAACAGTGCGCAGCCCCTCCCCCCCCTGCGCCATACACTTGGCGCCTACCTCGTAGACCATGGTGGGCACGCTGACTCCCTCCGCCTCGAAGAACCGCGCCTCGCTGGTGCGGCATACCGCCTCCTTCATGTCCGACGCCACCTGCTCCACCTGGTACATGCGGTAGCTGGGCGTCACACCCGCAGTGTCTAGCTCCACCACCTGCAGCCAGCCAGGACAGCCGGGAACGGCAGAGGCAGGGGGGGCAGGCAGCATGCAGGCAGCATGCGTGGTGAAGGGGAGGGTAGAACACGGGACCCGAGCGCCCAGTAGTGCGGGTGCGAACCAGAAGACCAGGGCGCACCACAGGACGGCGTGGCACACACACCAGACGCTGCATGCACGCCCGGTGCGTGCCCATTGAGTATTGATGTCATTTCGGTCCTGATGCCCTGTTCGGCACCGTGCGCCCATGACAGCACCGAGCCTCGTACCTGGAACTCGCCCGGCTTGACCTCCTGGCGTTTGAAGGAGAAGCGCGGCCGCAGCTTGGCGTACTTGACATCCGCCACCGCCTGCGCCGCCTGGTTCAGCAGCTGGCCAGCGAGCGGAGTGCGCGACACAGTCTTCTGGAGCACATAGCCATCCTGTACTGCGGCGGCTGCAGGGGAGGAAAGGATTGGGGTGCGGGCGGGGGGGGGGGGGCGTCAGGCTAGGGTGACTGGCGGAGCCGGCACGCAACCATCCCGGCCGGCGGCGGCCGGCGACGCTCGCAATATGATTTTGATCTGTTACATTTTGCATATGCGTGTAGGCAATGCGGCTTACTGCCGCGCCGCGGTTTGGGGGCTGGCCCATTCGGCGTCATGGGCCGTCGCCGAGCATTTAAGCCTGCGACGGCGCCGACACCGGTCTCATTTTCCGACGCTGTAAACTCTTTTTCCGGCCTTTTACTTATCATCTTACACACTGCCCTTGGGTAGTGATCAGCCTGTGATCCGGAACAATGAGTGAGGCTGTGAACCCGAAGGCCTACCCGCTGGCGGATGCCCAGTTGACCAACACCATCCTGGACATCGTCCAGCAGGCGGCCAACTATAAGCAGCTGAAGAAGGGTGCCAACGAGGGTAAGCTGCAGTATGTCGCGGGCCCGTTTGAGCCTTGCTCACGCTGCGTTTTGTGTTCCGCAGCGACGAAGACTCTGAACCGCGGCATTTCCGAGTTTGTCGTTATGGCCGCCGACACGGAGCCTATTGAGATTCTGCTGCACCTGCCCCTGTTGGCTGAGGACAAGAACGTGCCCTACGTGTTTGTCCCCAGCAAGGCGGCGCTGGGTCGCGCATGCGGCGTGTCGCGCCCGGTAAGAGGCGCAAAGAGTACGTGCTGATAAAATGTATCATTAGGCTTATCGTTCATGGCATGTCGCAGGTTATCGCGGCCTCCGTCACCACCAACGAGGGCAGCCAGCTGAAGCCCCAGATTCAGAACCTCAAGGTGCGCCCCGAAGCACTACGGCCCCCTGCCCGTGTGCTGCTGCGTCTCCACAGCACATGTGTCCCAACCCCGTTTGCCGCAGCACAGCCCATTATCGTATGTGTATGGTGGCAGTCCGCAACAGTGCAACCGTGCCTTTCCTTGTGCGTGCCCACAGGGTGCCATCGAGAAGCTGCTCATCTAGAGGGCTCAGCAGCCTGGACAGTGCCTGGGACGTGCTGGCTGCAACGCCAGACCCCATCCCGCACTCGGGATCCCGGTCGCCAGTTTTCACTGTTGCGGCGGACCCGTAATCCACTGTAACCCATACGACACCTCTTTGGATTGGTACCATGTGTGTCTGGACCCACACATCCTGAGCCGGGGACACGGAGCCCATCCTAAGCGCCTATTGCATGCCAGAATCAGCCGATTATCAGCTCCCTTGCAGCCTGCGTTACCAACCCATTCCGCAACAGCAGCACAAAACCACAATGCCCCTCACCTGTTGTGGCTCTGTAGCCCGAGTCCACCACCAGCGCCGTCTGCCGGGCTGTGGCGAAGCAGCTGAGCATGGCGTTCTTGGCCACATACAGCGCCGGGGCCTGGAACGTCTCAAACACCAGCTCCACCAGCCGCTCCCGGGCCGCACGCGTGTTGTGCGTAGGCTCCGTCACCAAAAGCGCGAAGTCCTCTGGCTTAACGGATAACCGGTCCCTGTTAAGCCACATACGTCCCAGTACAAATGGAGCACCCGTAGTTTCAGCATCATGCAGTGTCATGCATGCAACCCATGCCCTAGCACAGCCCTTGTGGAAGCACACACGAAGCAGCCAGCCTGACCCCGGCATGACCTGATTGCGTGCGTGTACAGCGCCTCCGCCAGCTCCCAGTCGCTCAAAACGTCGTCCGGGCCATACGGGGATTGCACCTGCAGAGCCGCACAGCGCACCGACAAGTCGGCCCCTTGTCAGCAGCAGCCCTGCACGACAGTGGCTCAGACGCTGAGGCACACTGGCCAGCACACCTCACTCCTCACCTCCATCCCGATTTGCTTTGCGCTCAGGGCCTGGTAGCCAACCGACAGTTTGCGTCCGCCTGGCTTGCCATTACCGCTGTCCACATCCATCCCGTTGGATCCTGCCGCTGGCGCCACTGCATGGACTCCCACCATCTGCGTGGGCGCAATCGCACATACAGCCTCCGTGAGTGTTGATGCATCAACATTCGAAACAGTGGGTCAAGAAGTGCATACTGAGGTCCAAGACAAGGACTCGCAGTAGCTGGCCTATCAAGTCTAACACCCCGGGTGAAGCCGCCCGTTCCGGCCAGACGCTCACGCACAAGCCAGTGCATTGTGGCTTGGCTTGCTGGGGTTTCTTACCGATGGGAAGACAGCTTTTGGCGTGTCATCCCCGGAGTATCCCGCTTTAAACGTGTGGGTGCCAAGGTCCAGTACCAAGGCATTGACCTCATCTGCAAACAAGCCAGTACAGGGATACCCGATGAGCGCAGGACCTTGCATAGGTGAATGCCGGTCGCGTGGGCGTCTACACGCCGCACCACCCCAGGTTGGACCTGCACCGTTGAGCGCGACACCCCGGCCCCCCAGCAAAGTCACGAACACCCCGAGCACACCTCCGCCGTAGATATTGGATGACATTCCTCCTTCTTATTGCGCCCGTCCCTCGCCCGAGTTGCGCTGAAGATCGATTATGCAGCTTCACTCAGGCTCAAGCTAGACGGAGTGACATGTCACCTTGACAAAAACAAAATGCATTCCTGTGAAATTCGTATAAACAATTCTGCAACGAGACCGTCTTACAGTGTGCAGTCAGCGGCGTGCACTCAAGCAAAGCCACGGTACTGTATGTGGAGGCAGCGAAAAGCGGTAAATACAAGCTGCGCAAAAGCAACATGAAAATAAAAACACGATCATGCGACTGCACCGCGCCCATTTCGGCATTTGGCAAGAGCGAAGCCTGTTCGAAAGCCTGCTTTTACTGAAATGTATCTTCAACCTTCTGGGAACCTGATACTGTAGATACTAACGTTACTTGAGCTTGACTTTGCTGTCCCTGACTGTCCCCTGACTGTTTCGCAAAGAGAAAGCAGCAACCATGCCGCCAAAACTATCGCTAGCTATAGCGGTTGACCCAGAGCCGTCTCAAAATAATAAAGACAACATGGCAAGCATTCGCATGAGCGACGACGCGCTGACGGTCCTCACGCAGTCCTACAACCCCGTGTCCTTCACCACGGAGGGCATGCGGAAGAATGACGGGCTCTTCTATAAGGTATGTGCTGCTCTGAGCCGGCATGTGGGCCCAGAGCATGTGGGCCCAGAGCGTACGGGCCCTGGTCCGAGGGTCCCCAGTATTGCTGTTAACCCGGCAGCTCCGCTACGTGTACACAGATCTCGGAAAAAGATATCCGCATTCTTAAGAAGCTGGGCCAAGGCGCCAGCAGCATCGTGAGTGGCTTTGAGTGCATGCTGGGGTTAAGCACCGGCACACAGGCGGTGTACGGCAGCAATATGGCCCCTGCATGCCCCGAGAGCTCGCATGCTTGTAGTGGTCGGTCTGCGGAATCATAATTCAACTGCAATCTACCTGCACTGCAGGTGCACAAAGGCTTCTTCATCCGAGAGAACAAGTTCGTGGCCGTCAAAAAGATTAACGTGTTCGAGCGGGTAAGGCATGTGGTTTGCGGCTGCGCCACTTCGCCATGCACGCGTGTAAAGTAGCTAGCCTGGGTTGTACACAACTTAAGGATGGCTCGAAATAACCTGGTTCCAGTGTGTGAGAGAACACCAGCGGCTGCAAGGGTATGCGGGACGGCATGCACCGGACTGCTGGCTTGGCGGCCTGAGCTCAGCAGCCCAAGCGTCTTACCGCTTTGCGCGCGTGCATTCATGTCGGCGCCCCGAACCTCCTGGCCACACCAACCAATTGAGTCATACGCATGTACAGGATACTCGGCACCAGATGCTAAACGACTTGAAGGCGCTGTGTGACGCGCCCAACAACGTGCCTGGCTTGGTGTCCTTCTACGGCGCCTACCACGTGCCAGAGAGCGGTCAGATCTCCATTGTGCTCGAGTATGTGGACGGCGGCTCTCTGGCGGACGTGCAGGCCAAGGTGGGCGTAACTGTCGGGCGGGGGGTGCTGGCACGACTGCGCGCAGGTTGTGGACGTGTCCTCTAGGCTGCTGCAGGTGCATGACGGGTCGGTATGTCCGCGCAAATCTTATACATAGGTGGGCAAGATCCCCGAGAACGTGCTGTCCAAGATGACAGCCAAGATCCTGCGGGCGCTGGCGTACCTGCACCGCGAGAAGCACATGGTGAGCAGGCGATGCATGTGCATTACATTTGGAAGGACTGGAGCAGGACGTTGAGTGGCTGGCGTGCCGTTGCCTAGTTTACTCTTAGTGGAATGGTGGGCAGCCCAGCGGTGCGATGCGTATCATAAGCAACTTGTACATGCTGCGTTGCGCCCATGGCCTACAGGTCCACCGCGACATCAAGGCAAGTGATTACGGGACACGTTGTGAGACGTGTAGATGCATCAAAGGACGAAGTTGCTCGCGCGCTACACAGCGCCATCATTGTACCGTCCGATTATGTGCCTGTAATGAACCCCCGGGTCCTCTTTTGCGTTCGCATGACTCTGCAGCCGGCAAATATCCTGATGACCATCAGCGGTGAGCCCAAGATTACGGACTTCGGCATCAGCGCCTTTATTGACTCCACACTGGCGCAGGTGGGGAGGGATCAAGTTGCTCGGCCAATGGGGTTGTGACGCGCACGGCGCTGGTCTAGCGTAGAAGTGCACCAAGAACCCGTATTGCTGTTTGTGGGTCGTCTGAGAGCGTTGATGGCATTCACATACCCACCTCCTGGCTCGGTACTATTTGACCCCATGCAGTGCAACACGTTCCTGGGCACGGTGACTTACATGTAAGGTTCCTCGGCACGGTGACTTACACTATACCTGTTGATGGGTGACAGTGGTGAAGCCATAAGCCTGGAACCATGCAACCAGGCATCGGTTCTGGTATTGTGGCACACATGCATGAACCTGCCCCTTCGTCTCATGCACCCTTGCGAACGGCCCACAGGTCTCCTGAGCGCATCAACAACCAAGCCTATTCCTTCCCCGCCGACATCTGGTCGCTGGGCCTGGCGCTGGTGGAGCTGGCCACGGGCCGCTACCCCTACGACGCCGGCGAGGGGCCACTGCAGCTCATGATCCATGTGCGTGGCACGCCGGGGCTGTGGGGAATGGACCTGGAGGGGCGCATTTGGTTGTTGTAAAGGATACGGCATCAGGCAAATCAGGATGCACGCTGCGCGGGGCAAGAGCATACAGCTTCTGAGTTGTAGGTGCCCGTGCATCATGTACTGGTATTCGTGCTTGACTTGCTGCCGTTGCTCATGTGCGCGTGCGCAGGTGCTGCAAGAGGATGCGCCGCTGCCACCCGCGGGCGAGTTTAGCGAGGAGTTCCGGGACTTTGTGCGCGTGTCGCTGCAGAAGGACCCGCACAAGCGGCCCATGGCGGAGCAGCTGCTCACGCACCCATTCATCACCAAGGTGGGCATGCACTCGCCTGTTCCGAACTGCCTGGCTGGAACCTCTTACATTAAGCTGTGTATGCGTTGCTGGCCCTGTGCACAGTACGCTGCGGACCCGGTGAGCCTCAAGGCGTTTATGCAGTGTGCCTTCAACCCACACGACAAGCTGGACGAGATCGCCATCGTGTTCGCCTTCAACTACTACGCCCTGCTCAACGCCGGCGTGCAGCGCCTGCGGGACCTGGCACCGCTGTACTCGCCCAAGTCGGTGGGTCGGGTTGGCAGGCGCGGCCGCGTGTCGTACAATGCATGCATCATTGAAGCTAGGCGAAGCCCGTGCGAATGAGGGCAGCAGCATGCTAACGTGGGGCTGCCTCATGCACACGTGCGTGTTCGTACGATGCTGCATCTTGACTTGGCGCCGTGTCTGCTTGACAGACGATGCGCTACGACGGCGAGATGGCGGTGGGGCGCGACGCCATCATTGCCAAGCTGCAGGCGGTGGCGCAGATGCACGCGGGCTTCCGGGTGGTTCACGAGGTGGTGGACGTGCAGTGCCAACCGCTCGGCTTTGTGAGTGGAGTTCTTGGGATGCCCGCTGAGATTGGCCCATGGGGAGCCCGCGCTGAGGTAGCGGCACTGAAGCGTGTGTACCTGTGTCCAGCACGCGTGGAATACACATGGCATACGGTGGGCACCAAATTGTTTGCCATGTTGCCATACGGCACGCCTAAACTGCATCCAGCTATCAGCTATGGCTGCTCTGCCGCTGACGGTGGTCGGCCTATACACGTGTGCTATCAGGACGGAAGTGCGCTGGTCAATGTGACGGGCCAACTGGTGTCACCGGCGGCTAGCAACAAGCCACAGCCCTTCATGGAGGTGTTCGTTTTGAGCCAAATTCAGGTGCAGTGTAACGCTGTTGCAGAGTAGGCTTTCTGGGGGTGTTGTCCATTTACTCATCTGCCTGCCCATATGCTCATGCATTCTCATATTGGCACTCACTGCGCCTGTTTGCACATGTCCCTTCACCTGCTATCGGACAGGCGGGTGAGTACTACGTGGCCAACCAGTGCTTCCGGCTCCTCAAGCAGTGAGGGAGGCGGTGTAGGCGGCTATGCAAGGAGCATCAGGTCCACAAGCTGATAGAAGCATCTTACGAGGGTGTTGCGGCGGCGTAGCAAACTTGGAATGTAGCGACGTGGGCATAGGTCGCGTTTGACCAAAAGATCTAGGCTTAGGTATAGCCTGCAGTGAACTGCAGTGCTTTGTCCAATCGGTCCGATGCGAGGCCCGATTGGGGTTATGGGCTACTTACACCGTGGATTTTGGATCCGAAGCACACCGCAAGCAGTTGCCGCTGCTCATCGCGCCTTTCTTCAATCACTCATGTGTGCGTGCATCTTGATTACACGGGCGACAAGCGGTAATTGTCAAGCACTGCATTTGCATACCCTTGGCACAAGGATCACTTGGGGACAACGTCGAAGCTGGATTGGGAGTGTGTGTGCTGCAGCGTGTGTGTGCAGAGTCTGGAGGAAAGGTTGATGCTGTCCTCCCCAGCCGTCCGGCCTAGGTCCGTGATGTGAGGAGCTATATAGGATGATCCTGTCTTAGCGCTAGCCCTCTACACCGTCCTGAGTGGTTGTCTGTTCTAGGCGCAAACTCAACACATTGCTTCGGCGTGTGGGGACGCGGCGTTGGCGAGAGTCTCCGCGGGAGCCACGGATGGCCCTAATACCGTGGGGGCATGTCGCACCCGTGGGGGCACTGTATGTGACCTTTCTGTCGTACTGTTACGTATGGTACTGACCCCACGATCACAACCAGCGCTTCCGTGTACGGCGCGGGCCCCTCCTTGAATCAGTCGGAGTCATACGGGGACACGGCACGAGAAGCGTATACGTACATTGCGGCTTGCTGGTGAGAAGCCCTTTGCAGCTTGCGCTGAACCCGACCCCAAACATTTGTCTCTGCTAAGTTACAATCAAACAAGGAGGTGGCTGCCTTAGGGAGGCAGGAAAAGGGCTGAGCCCTCCCCTCCCGGGTCGTTATCAACCCAGCCACCTTGACGCGGGCGCCTACTAAGCACACGCAAATTCAGGGTTGCCTAGTACGCGGCCCTCTCTCCATAATACGCGTACTAATACGGCGTACTAGAATTTCTAGTACAGTACGTTAAAATACGGTGCATAATACGCTGGGCCACGAAATCCAGGGGGAAAGTCGGCGCAAACACGACACGCGTGCCCGCACCATGCCCGAATCGGTGTGAATTTGGATTTGCGCGGCCATAGTCTTCTAGCGGAATTTCCTTCAACTTATTATACTCATATTGTTATAAGAAAACACAGCTGCAGTGCGGAGAGCAGCCATGGTGCGCGAACTTCGACGGACATCCTTCCCAGCACCCCTCGCGCCCCTCGCCCGCCACGGCGCTGCCACGGCCCACCCCGCTGGTTTCCCCAGCACAACGTATTTTCCAACGTACTAGCCGACGAGGGCAGCGTACAGTACGTAGTACAGTACGTAGTACATAGTACGCGTACTATGAACTACGCAACCCTGCGCAAATTGCACACGCCTCTATGTTGGGGGCCTTTGGCATCCCCGCAAATCCGGACGTGGCCGGTTGGGTGGGGTGCACAGTCCGTGCTAACCCGCAGCTAACAAACTAGTCACGTCACTCGCCGCCAATCGACACGTGCACCCTCAGCCCCACGCCCTGCTAGCGCCGTTCAGGCTCTCAGCCCGGCCCCGCCGCCGCCGGCGGCCATGGCGGCCGCTGCAGCTTGGTCGGCCGCTCGAAGCCCATCAGCTTCAGCAGGAGGAGCACACGGATCACGTTGGCGGCGGAGACGTCGCGATTCTGGGGATGGGGAACGGGGAGGAAGAAGAGAGCGCACATGAGCTGTCCCAACCGTCAACCTGTCAATCAATCCGTCCCCAGTGCCCAGCCGTCCCCGCACATGCACTTTTCGGGCAACCTCGCGAAAGTCAATTGTCCATGGACATGCGAAGGCACTTCTCGCTACGCCCGAATTTTCCCCGCCGCCTATTTACATGTACACAACCAAAAAACGCTTGGCGCAAGGCCCTACCCGATCTATGCGAGAACGGCGCCGGGAGCGGGCGATCGAAGCGCCGGAGGCGTTACAGGCGGCGTCGTGGGCGTGGGCGTGGGAGGCGGCGACTAGTTCGCTACTGCAGTTGCAAAGGTATGCTTTTGAGGAGCTCGGCAAAGTCTCGTCGGCGGGAAGAAGCTTTGCAACACGGACTGCACCAGTTGCGGGGAGAACAGCAAGAAAGGGCTATTGGGACGCTCTAATGCTGCTGTCTTCTACCTCTGTATTAATGTATGATAGCCAGGGCGGCAAAGCCGGGGCTTTAAATGCAACCGAATGGCGGTACGGCATGCCTGTTGCCAGCACCGCTTGCAGCGGTGACTAACGCCACTCGCGTTACTAGCAGCCATACCCAACCAAGGTGGACACACCTTCACGCTGACGTCAGCCTACTTTCCCCTGGCATCCACAGCGCAGCAGGCTTTCATTCGTGAGTGGGTGGGCCTTCGGGCGTCGGGCTCGGGCGAGCACCTCCTGGCAGCTGACTTCAACTTTGTGGCAGATGTGGCGCTGGACACCGTCACTGGCCGGGCGCGCAGCGACGGACCCGCAGCCGCCGCGCTGGCGGCGGCGTGCCCTGGCCTCATTGACGTGTTACGGCGGCGCCACCCGGCTCGCCGCGTGTGTACCTTCTTCCACCCTCACGGGGCGAGTCGGCTGGACCGCATTCTGTGCAGTGGCGGCCTCGAACCGCAGGTCCTGGAGTGCGGCGTCGCCGCCGGGGTGCCCTCCGATCATATGCTTGTGACGGTTGCCCTTGCGGCGTCGCCTGAAGCCGCGCCACCCGCTCGGAGCCTGCCCAGGGCCCACCTCGGTTTCCGGGACTTCAAAGACTTGGATCGTGACTACCGTGCCTGGCTGGGTACGGCCCTGGCGGCACGCCCTACTGATCCTGTTGAGCTGCTGGAGTGGTGGCCGGCCCTTAAACGGGCTGCCGCCACGTCCGCCAACCGCCTGAGCCGGGAAGCTGTTGCGAGGCGTGTGGCCGCCAGCCAGCGGGAGGCGGCCGCGCTTGATGCGGCGGCAGCAGCTGCCGCCGCGGTGGAGGCTGGCGGTGATGTGCAGGTGGCGGCGCAGGCGGCCGTGCGGGCGCGGTGCACGGCGGCGGAGGCCGCCGTGGCCGCGGCCGCCGGCGCGGCGCGACGTACGCGCCACGCGTGGCTGCGTGGCGGCGAGAAGCCCTGCCCTCTCCTCACGCGCATGCTGCGGCCGGCGGGTGGGCCGCGCGTGATTGCCAAGTTGAAACAGCCCAATGGCACCACTACATCCGACCCGACGGTCATGGGGCAGGTGATGGCGCGGTACTGGAGGGACGTCAGTGCCGCGCCGCCGCCCGCTCCGGATGCCCGCACGCAAGTCCTGGATGCGCTGCAACAGCACGGGCGCCGGTGTACAGCCGAAGAGGCGGATCAGCTGGGGCGGGTTGCGGTCTCGGCGGCGGAGGTGCGCGCGGCGCTAGCCGCTGCGCCGGCTGGGCGCGCGGCGGGCCCTGACGGCATACCGGTGGAGTTACCGTATACCAACACTATGACAGTGTTTTTGCGCCGGTCCTAGCGGATGTGTTTACGGCGGTGGGGGAGGGGGCTGGGGTGCCTGACGGGCTCCTGGATGGCGTGTGGTCTTTCTTCTTTAAGTCGGGCGACCCTACCGAGCCCTCTAATTATCGCCCCATCACGCTGACGGATACCGATTACCGCACCCTTGCCCGGGTGTTGTGCTTGCGACTGCAACCGGTGTTTGGGCGTGTCATAGACCCTGAGCAAACTGCGTTTCTGACGGACCGTCGCATTGCCGATAACGTCCTCTTGCTCCAACTTACTCCTGGCCTGTTGAAAGCCGCCAAAAAGGCCCCGGCTGTGGCGGCCTTCCTCGACTTTTACAAGGCGTATGATACGGTGGACCGCTCTTTTCTGCTCGCGTGTCTGGAGCGCATGGGCGTGGGGGCGGGCTTTCTTACGTGGGTGTCCCGCCTGTTAACTGATACACGTGGGGCGGCGTTGGTGAATGGACGTGTGTCAGGATGGGTGCCGTTGATGGCGGGCGTGCGGCAGGGCTGCCCGTTGGCTCCGTTGCTCTACCTCGCTGTGGCACAAGCCCTTCTGTCATGGCTACGCAGCCGGGGGCATGGTGTGCTCGCTAACCTTGCGTCGGTGCTGGCGTCCCAGTATGCGGATGATTGCACGCCGTTTCTGGAGGGGTTTCAGGCGGTGCCGGGGTTCCTGGCGGACATGGATGTGTTTCGGCGGGCGTCTGGACAACGGTTAAATATGACTAAAGTTGAACTGATGGTGATGGGGACGGTCGGCGGTGCTGGCGCCCTGCCGGCCGGCATGGCTGGCCCGCCCCTGCCCCCTGGCTGGCGTGTGGTGCCGGCGGCCAAGTCACTAGGGGTGCATTACGGGGATTGGGGCGCATGCTCCCCACCAATTACGTTTGAGGCCGTGATGGGGGTGCTGAGCAAAATCGCGCGCATACCCGTGTCCATGTTTGGTCGGGCGGCCGCGGCGTCGGCTTATGCTTTGGGCAAGGTCCTGTATCATTTGGAATTTGCGGGTCTCCCCCAACTGTACGTTGTGGACCGGCTGCTAGCCAGGGTGGCGGCGGTGGTGGATCGGCGACTGTCGCCGGCCCAGTTTGATGCCAGCCCACATGCACGCCCGGTTGGCCTCTCCATTGACCTTATGCAACTGCCTCCGGCGGTGGGGGGGGGCGGGCCTGTTGCCGCTGGTGCCGCATGTGAAAGCGCGGCAAGCCGGTCTCGCGGTCCGGTGTGTGTTGGGTGTGTGTGATCTGCTGCCGTACGTGCCCCCGTGGACCCGGGTCGCGGCGGCGTGGCTGCGCCAGGTGCACCCGGCGGCAACGCCCCTGCGTTTCTTGGTGCGGGGGGCCGCGGACCGTGTGCTGAATAAGCCGCTCACCCCGGCGGGCAAGCCGTTTGCGCGCCTGCTGAAAGCCATGACTGCATTGCCCGCGGTGACTCTTGTGGCGCCGCCCGAGCCGGGCGCGTGGGTGAGTCATGTGCCGTTGTGGGCTAACCCGGCGCTGTGTGTGGACGGCCGCACGTGGGAATTGGCTTTCGCGGATTTGTTCGCTCTGCCGGGACTGGCGTGTGTGGGCCAGCTGGTTGCAGCGCATGACGGCCTGAACGAACTGCGGCAGGCATTGACAAGCCCTTGGGCGGAGGGCTCCCGGTCTGGTGAAGCGAGTGCGGATATGTATGTGACTGCTGTGTGGAGGCGGGTGCTGCACTGGAGCACGCGGGCACGCCTGCCGTCGCCCCTGCCGGGGCCGGCGTCGCCTCAAGAGGCGGCCGACCGGTTTGCGGCGGCGGTGGCCCTTCTTCCCGCTGGCTGGGCTGCCGCCGCGCGTGCGGCCCAGCTGGCTCGGGGGCCTGCCGCCGCGCTGCCGCTCCCGGTGGCCGACGTCGTGAGTGCTACGGCGGCGTCGGTGCAACGGGTGGTGCGGGGACTCGGATGGTTGCAGTGCGGGGGGCCGCCCATCCTGCTCACTGCCTATACGGTGAAGGCGGGGACCGTGCTACAAATGGCTCCACAGTTAGCCGCCCTGAAGGCTAAGCATTTGCAGTATGTGTGCGATGCGGGTGTGTCGGGGGTGGGGGCTGCCCTGGCGGCGGGGGCCTTCGTGTGCACCTTGGCCCGCTTGTGGTCGCTGAAATGGGAGAATCATCATAAGGAAGCACTGTGGCGTGTGGCCGCCAACGCTTGCTGGGCGTTTCCACGGCATGCTAGCGAGCGGGCGCGAGGCGTTACTGTTGACCCGTGTTGGGCGTGTGGGGTGGACATGCAGGATGGGGACCGGCGTCACTGGTTTTGGGACTGCACTGTTGCGCTGTCACTGCGGGAAAGTATGGGGATGGCTATGGGTTTCCTGCCGGAGGAGGCTCTAAGTGCCTTCTCTCGTGAGGAGTTGTGGTTAGTGCGCCCGCCTGCGGGGCTTGCGCCACCTGTGTGGGATGTGGTGTGTCTCGCTGCTATGTCTGCCCTGGACTTTGGTCGGCAGCGTGTGGTTATGGCCGGGTTGGCGGCGCGAGCGAAGCTGCCGTCGGCCCGGGTGCTGAGCATTGGACTTGCCGTCGTAGCTGACTTCTGGGGTCGTCTCCAGACGTTTGTGACTTTGGGTATCAGGCCAAAGGGTTGGGACGCTGTGCCGTTTGCGCATCCCTTCATGTCTCGGGCTGTTGGTGACGGCATGGTTTTGCGCTTGCCGTATGACGCTGATTCCCCGCCCCCCTCGCCGTGAGAGGTTGTGCGTGGTTGGTGGCTCTGTGTGTGGGCAGGATGCACGTGTGGGCGACCGTTCTAGTACCTGGACGCTTGCGCCCTGGTTAGTGCGTGCGCTGTGCGTGTGTCCTGCGGCCTAGACGTTTCCCGGCACTCCTGTGCCTAGGCTTGTGGCGTTGAGGCACAGCGGTGGGGCTCTGGCGGGTTGAGGCTTGGCTAGGACTCACTGTGCGCGGAGTCACACGGACTTTGCCCGCGGGAGGGTTTGCAGCAAAGTCGGGGTTGGGCCCTGATAGCATGTGATGGCTCGGCGTCTTCGGGAGCTGGGACTGTCCCCTCTGTAACATCCGCATCCATACCCAACCAAGGTACATCCTGAGAAATTAGTGGCAACAGCTTTTCACGGGGTGTCGCGGAAAGAAGGTGCACTCCATAGACAAGTGTTCCCCGGTCACGGGAAAAGGGGCTGAGCCCCTCCACAGTCTGAGGCCGAACAACCTCATCGCCCGGACATAGCCGGGGTCGGTTTCCACAGGCACATAGCCAAACTGGGTGCCTAGCAATCACGATGCCACAGCAGAGCCAACCGCAGCCAGACGTAGCACAGTTGTCAACAGCCGCACTACTTGTCATGCCGCAACGCATGCCCTGCCAGCCCCACCGCGGACCGCTACCTAGACACCGCCAGCCGGCTCCTCAGCCTGCGCGCTTGCGCCGCTTCTTGGGCGGCGCTGCGCTCTCCTCCTCCACGTGGCCTTTCCCGCCCCCTCCGCTACCAAGATGCGCGCACGCGCCGCCGCCGCTGCCGCTGCCGCCGCCGCCGCTGCCGCCGCCGCCGCCGCCGCTGCCGCCGCTGCCGCCGCCGCCGCCGCCGCCGCCGCCAGTCTGCAGCGATGCAGGTCGCTTGTGCCCCAGCAGCATTTCCACCAGCGCGTGCCGGATGTTGGTTGCGGAGTTGACGTCACGTCCCTGCACCGTCGGGAGGGTAGAGTGAGTGAGTCCCACTGAGCCCACGACTGAGCCGTCACCCAGCCGTCACCCAGCCATCACCCACTGAGCCCCACTGAGCCCACGACTGCGCCCCACTGAGCCCCACTGAGCCCCACTGAGCCGTCACCCAGCCAGCCATCACCCACTGAGCCCCACTGAGCCGCCACCCAGCCACCCATCCATCGCCCAGCCAGCCGCCCGCCCACAAAGTGGACTCACCCACACCGTCCCGCAGTGGTTGCACACTTGGACTTGGTGAGCACGTAAGCCCCCCCATGGTACGACCGCCTGCAGGCAGCGCTGCCCGTTGCCGAGTAAGCGCCGCCCGCACTTCGCACACACCTGGGGAGGGAGGGGGCAGGAGTACAGTGTGAACCTTGCTGGCTACCCGGCTACCTGTACACGAGCCCCATTCTGCGCCTCGGGCCCTTTACCTCGCAACGAGTCGCCACAGTCGCCAGTCAATTAAAGTCCATGGACGCGCGAGGTCGCTTCTCGCTCCGGCCGAGTTTTACCTGCTGCCTATTTTTCTACAATAGGGAATAGCAAGTAATATTACGTAGCGCTCGCGGTTTGTGCCAGTTTGGCACTTTTTGTCGACGCAGGCAGGCACCGGCAGGCAGGCAGGCAGGCAGGCAGGCAGGCAGGCACGGACAGGGGCAATCCTGGGGGGCTTCGCCCCCCCCTGGATCGCTTCGCTCGGGGGGCTCAGCCCAAAAACAGACGCACAGACAGCAGCCCAGGCGGGATTGGCGTCCCTCATCCACGCGCTGACTGTGGCCAAGTCACGCAACAGCCTGTGGAAGTACGACGAGGCCACACCACCACCCAACCCGCTCGAACGCGCGGACATGGAGGCCTTCGCTTCCAAGACGGCCGCCCTCTACCGCCGTCGGCGGCGGGCTCCCCCCGCCGGTAGTTGACGCTGCCAGCAGGCACGGGTGCGCCTTTGCACCACTCCATAGACAAAGGACTGTCGCGAGGTTGCAAGTAAAGGGCCCGAGGCGCAGAATGATGAGGAAAGCCATAGTGGACGACACCAAGCAAAAGACCGCCACGCAAGCTGAGTACCAACCTCGCCAAGTCCTAGTGAACCAGCCAATCATGCCTGCCTAATAACATGACAACTAGAATTGCTCCTTGCGCAGCGCACACCCCACGGACGTGAGGTAAGGCGCCACCACAACACCAGTGCTGCGCACCGGCTGCGCTGCCCTGATCAGCGCGCTGCGCTCCTGCGGCGTCACCGTCACCACTACGTTTCACACGTCCCGCCCCGCTGATCGCCACGCACGGACATAGCGCCACTCACGGGCGTCCCATTCGCACTAGCAACTAGCGACTAGCATCTGGCACATCGGCTATCACTTGGTACGCCTGCAACAGACTCCCACCAGAGCTGATGCAAGGCGTTGAACTGGGGCGACATGATGCCCCTGCTTAGTCTTCCTTGCCGCGGTTGCCCATAAACACGGCGTCCCCCCATGCGTCCATCCTGCACACGCACAACAACAACAACTCAACATTAGCGTAAGACTGCACAGGAACATTGACTAGCCTGCATAAACGCCTCAGCCCTGGTCCGGGCGCGATTGGGGTTGTCCCTTACCGCCCTTACCTGAAGCGCGAGTCCAAGATGCGGCCTGAGGGAATGATCACCTGCAGTCGGGAGGGGAGCAGCGGACAACTTCAACAGTGCGCGATGTGGCACAAACGCTGCAGAACACCACATGCAGCATCGAGTACGGTATGTAGGCCCATGATTGGCATGGCCCCGCTCCGGAAGCCCGTCCTTATAACCACACCTGCGTGTAGTAGGCTGAGCACTGGTACCCTACGCGGTTAGGGATGTAGGAAGCGAACAGGCCCCATTTGTCGCCCACGCCGTGCTTGCGCGCAGTGGCTATGAAGATCTCGTGCTCCTCCTCCGTCCACTCGCCCTGTGCCTGGGGCTGCCCCGGCGCCGTGTGGCGGTAAAAGTAGGCGTTGGGGTTCTTTCGCAGCTGGCTGGCGGCGAAAGCGCGCGCGTCCGACCAGCCCTTGGCTTTGAGGTTTGACGGCACGTCTGCGGCGCCGGCCGGGGACCAAGTGGCGTGTAATGCTTCACGCGATGGTGTATCCCGATGTATGACATTGGTGCAAGGCGTGCACGCAGAGCCTTTGCATGACCAAAGCATCTCATCCTAAGCTCCCTGCCTCCTTGCTGGCTACCACGCGTGCTAAATGCTCACCCGATTTGCTAATTTTCCGCTGAAACTTGCCGCCTCCACCCTGAAATTCACCGTCAGCAGGATGTCAAGCAGGTCGATCAAGGATATCGATGTGTGCAGCTATACGCGATTCAGCCAGCTGCTGCCTGGGCTCGAATTGCTGCGGGTGCAGGCAGTGGCTGTGGCTTTGTGCAGAACTACGATAGCAACGTCTGGTTTGCATAGGCTGCTGCCACAGCCGTGAAGAGCTAAGCGTGCCACGCGGCCTTTGACTCACCTGCTCCCACGCCTCTGCCGCACTGGTGGCCAAGCCCAGTTTCTGGCACACGTCCGGCGCCACCCAGCCCTTGAAGCGGCCGTCGCTCTTGAACCAGCCCTCCGGCAACGACTGCCCTTTGGAGGCCAGGTACTCCTCCTGAGCAGTAGGCAGCCGGGCAGGAGATGGGCAGCGAGTTGGAGGGCTGGGCAGGGAACTGCATGGAAAAAGTGCGACGGGGGGCAACACCCCCCCCCCGCAGCCGCGGCCGCGGTAAGATTGGCCAGGCTGCCACGCCTGCCGCAATGCCTCAAGCGGTCAAGCCGTGTGCCTCACCTGTGACATTATGCCAACGCCACGCCCCGGCTTCGCGCCCGACCCTGCACAATTGCAGCGGCACTTTTAGGCAGCCAGTGAGCCAGACTGCTGGACTACAACCTGCAGCCCCCATATTGGGAACTCACCGTCCTCCAGCGCATCAGCACTGTCACCACCATCTACCAGCAGTTGCGCGGCAACAGCGCCTGCTACCCGTGTGGAGCGCCGCTGCGGCGCCACCTCGCCGCGTTCCCTCTTGGGCCGCGCTATGCGGCGCTCCGGTTGGGACTCGTTAGCATTGGGTAGAGACTCTAGCTTCGGGGCCAGCGCGCGCCGTAGGTCTCCCATCGCGCCAGCAATGCCAATTTCAGCTGCGGTGGCGGTGGACATTGAGTTGACGGCCTGCTGCAGGAGTGCACTGCGTATGACGATCCTCAACAGCGCTGAAGTAATTATTCCTCTCTTTACTTACCCAGAGCTGCAGCGTTCTTGGCCATGCGTTCCGCTCGCTGCGTTCCGTATGAAGGGCAGCATGACCATGAGAGGCGCGTGGGTGCACACTGGAATGACAGGCACGCACAACAAAGCCTGAAAGTCCGGCCCCAAGCATGGTAATGCAGCACAGTTGCACAAGTAGCTTGCACTCACCTCACGGTCTAGCTCGCTCACATTCTCACCCGCCGGCAGCGCCTCTTGGTGCGTGCGCACCAGCCGCCGGGCAGTCCGTTTCGCAGGACCCGGCTCCTTGCCCTCCTGGCCCATTTCAGCAGACCCACGGCCTTTCTCCACAGCGACCCCCCGCTTTGCTCTGCCTAATGTCGTCATCACGGACTAAGCGAGTAACTTGCAAACGAGGCAGGGTAAATTGCAATTTGAGTCGACGACTTTCCAAGTCACCAGACAAGCTTTGTGAAGTTAACTAGAGTGGACCGCAACTGAACCTTTCCGAGGTCTCCTGGTAAATTGGCCAGACTTACAATTACAGAGCTGGCTGTCGCTCATTTTGGATCGCGGATTCGGCCAAAAGAGACAGAGCCATCAAGGACGCGGGCAGGTTCTCAGTCTGAAACGATATCGGATTGACGAAGAGAATGATTAAAGGATGCCCCGCCCCTAACGCCCTCAACCTCTGCTTCCCCGCATCCATGTCTTCCGTGGCCCCCCCCCCTTCCCCTTGGAATGGTTTCGGAGATTTTCCGAGGATGACGGTGGGATCCTCGCCTCTGGTAACTTACATTGACGGCGTTGATGGTTCCGCAGCGCATGCGGGGGCTATCAACATATGGCCGTTTCGGTGCACTCCGGGCTCGGGAGCGGTAGGGCGCGCGTGGTCGCGGAGGGACTGGGCACTGGATGGGCTCCCGCCGGTGGCATTCGGGCTTCGACTGGGACTTTACTTGGGGATGCGGGGGCTGCGTGTGGACGGGGGTTGGGGTGGGGCATGAAGTGGTGTCGCTCTTCAACGAGGCTCTGTCGTGCATCTCGGGTTGATGTTGCCTCCTCCCTCTGTGTGCCTATGCCCATGTTACCCCGTCCCGTCCTGCTCCCCCTAGCGCCAACAGGCTTCGTATGCCCTCGCCTGCGTGAGGCCACCCGGATTGGCAGGGCCATGGGGAGCCGGACGCGGCCCGCACCCTGCCTCCGCCCCATACGCCCCGTTCCCCTCCCGCCCCTGCCCCCGTACCCACGCCCCGTACGGTACCCCATTGGCCCTCGTGTGCCCATGCGTGCGTGCCTCTATCTTGTTGCTCGCTGACTGTTTCCCTCCTCTCTGTTGCCACCCAGGCTCGTGCTTTTAGAATACTGTTGCCTCTTTCGCTTGCACGCCTTTCCGCTCACACCGTTGACCTGTTCCCTTTTGCACATACGAACATCCCGCCCCGGCGCTGGTCACCTCCTCTCTACCCGGGCTCCATTGACTTACCCTAGTTGGGTATTAAGCTTGTAACAAGTCTACATTGCTAGTTAAAACGTGCGTACGTCTGTTCGAGCGTGGATGGCAATTGCAAAGGCGGCTACAGTCAGCACCGAACACATGCGCAAGTGCTCATCGCCTCTCGGTACTGAGTTGTGTGTGGTACACACAAAGGTGGTGCGCACGATCTTTGTGCGTGAGGATGATGCCTTCCTGCCTCGTGGGGCAATCCGCTCCTGCCTGAGGGTGACCACACCCGACGGCCTGGCCTTGAGGCACACCATACACGCCTCGCGGCGTGTCGCCACCTGCGCACCGTAGGTGACCTGGTGCAAGCACTGACAGCGGCGGCAGCATGGCGCGCAACACGGCCAGTGGGAGCGACTGGGGTGTTGCATGGGAAGAATGGGTGCGGCAGCACCTTGACCCGGAGACGCAGCTACGCGAGCAGCCGGCGCTCGAGGGCCTGAATAGCCTTGCAGCAGAAATACCAGAGACCTGGCTGGCAGCAACACGTGCAGTGCAGGAACGGCTCCAGGCTGGGTTGGGCCCCGCCCCGCCCTCGGAGTCGGCAGTGGTTCGGCTGATCATGCCTTGCCTTGGCTGGAGGATACCTGGCATGCAGCAACCCCTGGCGCTGGAGAAACTGTCTGTGAGTGTTGCTACCGTCATGCAGCTGGGAGACGTCGGGGTAGCCCGCAGTCAACTGCACACGGCATATGCAGCTGAGGCGCGCGAGACACCACCAGCAGCCCCCACACACACACACAACGCTGGATTCCCCCCTTCGACCGGCTCTTGCGGATACGCTGGGAGAATGCCCACAAGGAGACAGCTTGCATTCAAGGACATAACAGCAAAGTGCTACCTCAGGTCCAGCCCACGGGTCCAGCCGCCCAATGAAGAATTGGAGGCGAGCAGCGGCTCGAAGGCGCCCTAGCCAGCAGGGTTTTCTGACCGGTCAGAAAACTCATTATCGACGCATGGCTGGGAGACATGCACGTTTTGTGCCCCCGCGTACACATACCGCCTCCATTGCTTAAGAATGTGGGTGGTGTAGGTAATGTGCCACCGCTGTGCTTGGGATTCCCCGTTAAGGATGCCATTGTAAGAGATCTGGCTGGTGCTGGTGTGTTTGATTAGTAATGGGCGCTTCCTTTGTAAGCCATTACCACTTTACCAGGAGAGGGGGATCTGGGGCTCTCCACACTTTAGGGGAGGGGGCCCAGGGGACGTGACAGCCAGGGGAGTCGCAGGCAGGGCCATGTTCAGCGGCGTAGTGTCAATATGCTGCGCTGGGTTGGCCATGCGGCGCCGGGTGCGGACTTCACAACCAACATCCGCCACGCGCTGGTAGAGATGCTGCTGGGGCACAAGCGACCTGCATCGCTGCAGACTGGCGGCGACGGCGGCAGTGGTGGCGCCGGCGGCGGCAGCGGTGGCGGCGGCAGCGGCGGCAGTGGCGGCAGCGGCGGCAGCGGCGGCAGCGGCGGCAGCGGCGATTTTGCTGCCAGGATGAAGGCGGCAAACAGGGACACGAGCGACCCCCTTGAGGTGCAGCGCGCCAAAGGTGAGTGACGCATGCCCGGCTAGCAATGCCCCAGGGCCAAAATTCGCCACAACAAGTGAAATTGCCCTGAAATTGCGTTTTGCTTGCAGGGGAGGCCAGTGCCGCCGCCCGTGGACATTCCAGCGTCCGGAAGTTCATGCCGGACATCTATGACTGGTTCATGGAGAACTGGCGTGATGAGAAGAAGCGGGGGAAGTGGGAGGCGGTGGTGGCTGCTCTTCCTCAGCTGAAGGACGCCAACGTGGACTCCCTCGGCGCTGTCTATCGCCGGTGGAAGCGGGAGCAGGAGAAGAAGGAGAAGGAGGAGAAGAAGGAGGAGCAGTAGTAGTGATGGTGCTGTCGTGTGTTGCTTGGATGGGTAATTCTGTGGTTCGAGTGTGCTGGGGCGGTCTCTCTCTGCTGAGGGCTGCTACTTAGCGGAACCGGTGCTTGGGCTTGCGGCGAGAAGCAATCAAGCAAATGGTAAAATCGAATGGCCGCAAAAGGCTACGGGCGTTGACCGTGTATCGTGTGTATGTGGGTCACCATCTCGCCCTGACGGTGATTCACGGGCGGCGCTCACCGTCTGGCGCCTGCGCCGCGTTCTCAAAGTAACGATGCATGAATGCATATGGCCGCACCTACTGCAGGCGTACCGGGAACGGTGTAACAGGCTAGCGCTGCACAAACCCCCAGACCTGAGCAGCTCCGAACATTCCGAGCCGAGGCCGTTGGCAATCAGTTCTGCTTACGGCGCAACAGGGGAGCCCATAACCTGAAGGTGGGCCATCCGTAGCTTGCGGCCTTGCGCCCGCGAGGCATCCGACACGACGATTAATTAGGCTGGGGATGCGCAGCCTTGCATAACGTACCACAACCACGACATCACTGTGCGCTCAGTCAACCAAATATGCAAGCCTACACGCTCGCTGCTGTCCTATGTGGGGCCCTTACATCTGGACGTCCCATGCCACGTACACCACCATGCAGAGTGGCTGTTGGGCACGTCGCTCCTAGAATATGGCTTCGATGCCAGCTGCCTTTCCAGTGAAGTAGCGCACTTGCCACAAGTATCAATCTTCGGTTGAGAGCCTGGACGGTGAAGGTGGTGGAAACAATGAATGCTAATGCAGCCTCAACGGCACCTTCAGCACCTTTCTGCTGTTGTTCCACACCGGCTGCAGCACCTCCAGGCCCGTGGCACCCGCAGTCGCGCCCTCGTCGCTGCTGCCCTCCGTCGCCGGGCACACCACCACCTCCCACCGGTCCGATGCTGTCGCCTGGACGCTCTGACGCCGCAGCTGCAGCACAAGGTCGAGGTTGTACCAGCCCGCGGCCCAGATGCGCAAGCGGACCTGGTCCAACACCAAGCTGGCTGCGCCCTCCCCCGCCCCCTCCGCCCCCCCTGCCTGCTGGCTGGTTTGCTGCTGTGCAGGCGGGCTTGTGACGGCCAGCTTCACGTCCCGCGACCGCACGCCCGGCATCTCTACCTGCAGCTGCCATGTCGAGTCGCCTTGCCGCCGAGGCGGCAGCAGCGCAAACCGGGGACACACCACTGCCCGTTGTGAACTGGCGGACGAGCCCTCTGTCGCCTCACTGCCTCCACCCGCCTGCTTTTTATGCCCCTTAGCCTTGCTGCCGCTGCGCAACTTGCCCGCCCCAGCCGTCTCTGCGACCGAAGCCGCCGGTGCCCCAGCGTCAGGTGCCAGCCAGTCATGCCAGCCGGGTGCAGCGGCGCTCACGGGGCTGAGCAGCACCTCCCATGAGTCAGACGCCGGTGCCGCCAGCTCCTGATACTTGTCGGCATCCTCCAGGGCCTCACCCCCGCCGTTAGAGCCACTTGCCCCCGGTTCGTCATTGGGAGCAGATGGCTGTGGTTGCGGTGGCAGTCGCGGCGACTCGCGCTCGTAGAACAGCAGGTAGGCGTCCGTGATGGCCGCCACGTCTGACTCCCGCACCTGGGGGCAGTGTTGCAAGGGAGTATGCGTTCACACAAAGCCACGAGACGTAACGCGCGCGTAAGGCAATACGGTATCGCAGCGCGGCATGCATGGAAGTTACAAGTGTTAGATATGTAGGCAGGGAACAAAGCTCCGCACAAAAGGTCATATCAACACATGCATCCCTGCGGCTGCCCGCCAACTCCTCTCCTGCGCTGCCCGCTTCACGCGCACCTGCGTCACCTCGTCGTCGTCACAGCAGTACCAGGCCCCGTCTCCTCCTCGAACCACTGCAGACAGCCACAGCCGCAACAGGCAGGTAGCACTTGTTCATTCCAGTGACGCTTGCTCCATCTCACTGCAGCGGCTTATGCACTGAAGCTTGCGCACCTGCGACGTAATGGCCCATGTTGAGGGTGCCACTGGCGGCGGCCGAGCCGGATACCGCGCCTCCAAAGGCACCTGCGGGCACAAGGCGCAACGTGACCTCCATCTACCAGGCCGACAACCGACGGGGTGCGCGCGCATGTCCTGAAACGACCCGCCCCCCACCTGGCGCCACCAGACCGGTATGCTGCACGACCGCGTACAGGCGGTAGGTCACGGGGCCGTCGTCCAGCGGCTCGGGCGCCATGTGCGGCGCCAGGTCCAGCCGCAGCTTCAGGGCCACCGGCTTGTTGTTCTTGGCCGCCCGCCCGCCGCCCGCCGTGAAGCGCTTCAGCGCAATGACCAGCACGTTGGGTGCCGCCTCCAGCCGAACACGCCGAGTGGCGCACACCAGCTGGCGGCAGCGCTCACATCTGGCGGTTGTGAGTCGTCACGTGTATGATAGTCAGCAGGCGGAGTGGCAACGCAAGTGGGGGCTACACAGCCAGTGCTACTGCTACGCCACGTGCTCGAGCATCGACTATGATAACAACTGCTTTTAACCTATCCCTGTTGCATTAAACAGCTGCCCTTGCCCGCCGCAGCCCCCCTCCCCCGCCAGCCCCGCGCGCCTGTACTCGTTGCCCTCGTCCAGCACCTCGTCCTCGAAATAGGCCTGCAGGCCTGCCTCCACGTTGTACACACGCGTGCTGAGGTGCACCTCCAGGCTGAGCACCGCCTCGTGAGACTGCGCGGGGGCGAAGTACAAGCGAGCGATCGCAACAGGTGACGCGTGCCGCCTACGAGCACACGCACCCATCAGCCCGCAAAGACCCTCGTTCCCAACACATTACGCCCTGTATCACAGGCTCGCCCACATCGCCCACACCTGGCTGACGTGTCCGCAGCAGCTGCAGATGGTGGCTCGCCGCAGGTAGCCGCCCAGGCAGTGGTGAACCAGGCTGGTCTCGTCACCACGCCACACCGGCTGAGGAGGCTCAGGGGCAGAGTCTTCGCCGTTCGCCGCCGTCGCCGCAGCAGCAGCCGCAACCGCCCTGGCCGCTGCACGGGCCTTCTCCCTCATGACCGTGCGGCCGCCCGCGCCCGCCACCTGCACCTCCGCTAGCGCCTCCAGCAGCTTGACCAGCAGCTCATGCGCGTCCTCCTATACGCAACACCAGCAGCGGAGCCATCCATGGACCCCACGATTGTATGCCGTATGTAACATGCGGCACACAGGATGCATCAATGTCAACTACTGCTTTGCGCATAACATCTCGCCATGGGAGACACAATGCCACTGGTTTTCACAGACCAGCCTGTCCAGTGAATCGCAATCAGCAGTGTCTTTCAGATCCATCCGGTTATTGTAGATCGTCCCGAGCCGAGCCACACCCACAGCACACAAGCGGCTACACCCACCTGCCGGCCCGGCCTCAACGTCCGGCCCAGTCGCGCGACCTGCTTGGTCAGCCGGCCGGCATTCACGGGCTGCGGCGACAACGGCGAGGAGTGGCCACGTGAGCGGGCTCCAGCCGCCGCCGCCGCCGCCGCCGCTGAAGCGGCCGCTTCTGCGGCCAGCTCGGAAAGCTCACAGGCGGGGCACCAGCTGTTTTGGCGGGTTACAGACAAATCTACTTTGAACAATGGCGGTCGTGGACCGGTGCGGCTTTGCACATGCTTTACACCGATAACAGACGGGTCATCGCCTTGCTTAAGCAGTCGCGGCTCAAGGCGGGTGAGGTATCACGTGCCCTAGCCCGCCAGATAGGTGTGAAAGCACTTTGATACTACGCATGCGGAGTCACAATGACGGGACAGCCTTGGCTGTGCCCGCCCGTCATCTCGAATGACTTGCACCCACGTTATGCAGCACAAGAGAATCGTACGCCGAAAAGCTGAAAGCGCCACGCGTGCACACTCACACACGCGCACAGACCGTCCACCCCGTGTATTTAACGGTAATGCACGGACGTACCTGCTGACGGCGCCCTTGGAGACAGCGGGCGCATCCTCCTTGTCATCCGGCGCCGGGCAGCAGGTGCAGTGCGAGCGGCTGCGCAGCCACTCGCCCAGCGCAGGCGTGGCAAGCAGCGCCTGAATAGCTGATGCCGCGTAGCAGCTGTTACCAGTGTTGAAGATGCCGGTGGGCCGCCGCGGAGTGAGCAGGTCGGCACTGGGGGGCTGCGACCACTCCCAGCGCCACGAGCCGTCCGGCGCCTGAATGGGCCCTGCAGGCCCGTTGTCTTTGGACACGCCCACATCCTCAGCTGAATTGCTACCGGTGCCCTCAGATGCAGGCGATGCGGAGGCCACAGCAGCTGTCGCTGCTACATGGTCGCCACCAGCGCCGCGGTTCGCCGCTGAGTTTGTGTCCTGTGGCCCCCCCGCGCTCTCACTGTCCACTGTCTCGTCGTCGTCGCTACCGATGGCGGTACCGCTGCCACCATTGGTCGTCCCCTTGTCCGCCTGCCGGCTCTGCTCCTGCAGCTGCATGGCCCGGTGGTATCCTGCCCTATTGGTCACATGCGCCTCCAGCAGCGAGGCGTAGCCGTCGCGACTGAAGATTAACTGTGGGAAGGGTGGCGCAGATACCCGGCGAGTTATGACGAGCGGGGAATGGAGAAATGGCGACCAAGCTTCACGGCCGATGCAGCATGCCAATAAGCACACGGCGCGCACTCGTCCTGTTTCCCTTTGCCACATACACGGTCTACATGCTTTACACACACGCATTCCCATGAACATTTCCACACATAGGCACAGGCAACATTTGCACACATAGACGGATGCACAACTTGGTGGCTGCCGCAACTGCCCGCTGCAACCCCAGACCCGGGGCCTACCTCCTTGCCCAGGGTCAATGGCGGGTCCGGGGTGGGCGGCGCCGGCTTGCGCGCCCCCTTGGTCTGTCGCTCATGTTCCGCCTCCACCAACAGATGGCACTGGGGCTTGTGGCGCTGCCAGTGCTTCTGCTGGCACTCACGAGAGCTGCGCAGGTAGATGTAAGCATAAGCGAACCGACGGTTGAATCCCCAAACTGGCTAGCATAATGTTGCTCGGGGTTTGGGCCCGTTGCCAATCAAACCGCCTACGTACAGTTTGCGTTGGTCCACCCAGCGAGTCGCCCAGCCGCCACCCACCAGTATGCCGCAAGCTTGCATTTGCCGCAGGTCTTGAAGTCCCCTTTCGATTTTCCACATCCCAGACACGAGAGTTGCGCGCTAAGCGGTGCGGCCACTCCCGAACCCGCGCCCCCGCCAGCGGCGGCGGCGGCTGCCGCTGCCGCCTCGTCAAGCTCCTCCTCAGTCGCGCGGCGGTCGTTTATGGCTTGCCAGTAGTTCTGCGCCAACGCTGCGCCCCTGCAAGATATTCACAGGGTTCAGTGTACAGCCAACTGCAGCATTGCGTAAGCCACGCCGCTATCGACAGGTTGCGAAGCACGTTGGCGGACGCCTGGCCCCCCCGCCGTGAGCGCAGTCGATTCCGCTCCCGCTCCAACCGCCCTCACCTGCCCGACCAGGCCCACGCATTTCCGCCTTCCATCATGGTATGGTCCTCCCGTATGATCGCGTACACAAGCCTGTGTGCGAGCGCGCGAAGGACTCAGCTCTTCAGATCCCGCGCATCGAACATACGCCTAGCCCTCGTCTGCGAGTTTGCCTTACCAGGCGACCGCAAGTGCACAAGCAACTAGCAATCCGAGCAACGCAAGCATGTCATACTGCACTAGCGAATCAGGAAATGCAATTTTCTCAAGTGATAGCCACTTTCTCGTCCACTGCTTTTAATCGCCTTGACCATATACTGCAATGAGGTTATGCTAGGAACGACAAGGCTGCTCTGAACTGCGGTGACCGGGCCCGATTGGCCCAATAAGGACCTAGTTGTTCTAGGGGTCTGGACAATGGTCATCAACAACAATATATATGAAATTAAACCAAGCTACATGTAGATATGGCTAATGGTGAGCGTGACTGCAGAAGACCGCGAATTTGCAAATAAAGACAAGAGCTGCCTTGCCGGTGTCGCAGGACCACGCAGACCTGAATCAGGCGCTGGAGACCGGGGAACTTAACCTGTCCGCAAGGTATGCTCATGAGCTGTTGGTGCCGTTCACAGAACATGCCGACACCTGCTTATTTCTTTTGCCCGCAGGCAGCTGCAAGGTGTCCCGGACCTTGTGTTTACATGCTGTGGTCTCCACGTTCTAAACCTGTCAGCTAACAGCATCAGTAGCTTGCCCAGCACGCTTGTGCAGCTGAGGGTGCGTGTGCCGGCTCGGAACCCAAGACCAGGGCCGCTGCGACTGTACCCTTGAAAGCCTATCCCCGCTTACTAGCTCGCTGCCAGCCTGTCGGCCGTGTAGCTCACGCATACATGTGTACGTTTGGCGCGCGTGCAGTCGCTCACGGACCTGGACTTGTCCTTCAACCAGCTGCGGGAGTTGCCGGAGTGCTTGGGGGCGCTTACTGGTCTCGTCTCACTACGCGCCCAGTACAACCAGATTGAACGTGTGCACCCAGGGGTAAGCCACCAAAGTGTGGCTCCATGTGTGCTCGGTGGCATTTGTGTGGTTCAAGTCACCATGCATTTGCGCTTCCTCCAATCCGACACCGTATGGCAGTACACTAAGGCCGGCCTACCATTTCTACCTGCCTCCAGGCTGTTTCCCGCCTGGGTGACTGCCTTGAAGAGCTGGTCCTCGCGGACAACTCGCTCTCCTGTCTGCCGCCGGAAATAGGCTGCCTGAGCCGGCTGCGGCACCTGGATCTGCGTTTCAACCCGCGCCTAGCCGGCCTGCCGCCGCAGCTTGGCCGCCTCGCGGGCAGTCTACTGCGGCTGGGGGTGGAGGGCTGCCCGCTTGGAGAGGCCGACACGGCAGGTGCCGAAGGGCAGCTGCACGAATCCGGCATCCGCCCTGCCTCGGCAACACCGGGCCGCAAGCAGTTGCAGCAGTTCTACCGGGTGCTGCAACAGGTGGCCGCGCAGGCAGAGGCGGAGGTGCAGGCCACGGGTGTACCGGCCCCAGGAGCAGCAGGTGGACGCGCCTGTCAGGCCCTCCAGGCGGTTCTGCAGCATTTGCAAAGGGTAGGCGAGCTGACTGGACAGCGGCCTACTTCGGCGGCGGCAGCCAGGTCTCACGCGCACGTTAGTGGGGTGTGTGCAAAGCTGGCGGACGGGCCCAGCGGCGCTGCCCAGGTGCTAGGTGGCACCGTGCATCCAGGCATGGCAGCCACACAGGATAAGGATCTGGGGACACGGCCCAAGGAGATGGCCTGCAGCAAGCCGTCACCTGCAAGCGCAAATCAGGTCAGCAAGCGAGTGGAAGTACTGACACTCGGCAACACGGGCGTGGACGGCCATGACCCTGCCTCGTTAAGGAGCGGCAGCGGGCGGATGGCGCGGCCCGGGCACCTGCAGCCGCTTAACACACAGCTGGGGCCCGGGGTAGCGCACGCCGCTGCAGCAGCCACTGTCCCCCGCTCGCCGCTGACTGACTTGCGCAACAGTCATGCGGACCTGGAGCTGTCGTATGACGATGACGACGATGAAGGTGGCCGAGCGGGGGGCCCTGGCATTAACATTGTTGGCGACGGTGCAGGTGCAGCCCCTCCGCTGTCGCCTGGGCCTCTTTCCCCGGGCATGTCGGGTGCTATGGGCGACGGCACGAGCTCGGCCATGTCGCGCGCGCTGGAGGAGTTGGCGGACCTGCCGCCCGCGGCGGCTGCAGCCATGTATCGCTCGCTGGACATGGTGGCGGCAGGCGTGCAGGTGCGTGGCCGTATGTTATGTTTTGTTGATACGCCATGAACTGCCAAGCCGCGCTCCTGCAACTGTAATGCATTGTGTTGAGCTTCGTCTTCAACGTGCCTCCATGGCACCTGCGGGGACTGATCACAGAGCCCTCAGACAATGCAATCATGCAATACACACAGGAAATGCGGGAAGGGCGCCCCCTGTCGCGAGGCGGCACCGCAGCGACCCTGGGGCTGCCTGCTGGCATGCCACGCCCATCCATCTCCTCGCAAGGACACCGCCGGCCAGGCAGCAGCTGGCTACGACCAGGCACCAGCGCCGGCAGCAGCATGGGCCGATACGGAGAGGCATACCGGCCCGGCACAGCGTCAGCCTCTGCTGGCCATACCAACACCGCGCAAGGACCTCGTCAGGTCTCCGCCAGTGCAGAGCCCTTGACGGGTGCCATGGCTTTGTTAGCATCGGCTGGGATGGGGCAGTCACATGGCAGTCGGGCTGGGGACGTGCGGAGACCTGCCAGCAGCGACGCCGCGGGGTCTTCGGCGGCACCAGCGGGAGGGGTTGACAGCTGTGGCTTGGCACTGGGGGCCATGGCCCCCATCACCTTCCCGCTGGCGTCTGGGGTGCGCGGCATGCTACGAAACAGCAGTCGCGGCTCGTCTCGCGGCGGTCAGGAGGGCGGTTTAGTGGGCACACCTGTTGGTGACGCTTCGCCTGGAGCACGGCCTGCAGGTTTGCCGACCGGGCGCTCCGTGGGAGAAGAAGCAAAGTCCGCAACGCAAGGCCAAGGCGTGCACGTGCCTGTTGGGTCAGCTGGCTCGTGGTCCGGCAGGCCCGCTGGTGGTCCTGATGGTGGTGACGGGGGCGGCAGTGGTGGTGGCAGTGACGCTGATAGGCTAGGCGCGGCATTGGACCAGCTGGACGTGGTGCGGCGACTACTGGCGGCGCGCAACCCACACCTGCTGGAGGCCCTGGACCAGGAGGTGTTCCTGGAGGGAGAGGAAGGGGCCGCGAAGGCTCCCGGAGAAGAGGCAACGTAGGCTTGACGCGTCATTTCTGGCTAGGCATGTGGCAAGCCCGTACAAGGTACTACGGTAGTTGTTGTTGTGTGTGGTTACAAGGTGGTGAGCACGACGTGCATTCCTGTCCTTGTAGAAACCGAGGCCCGGGCCGGGGGGACCTTATAACGCCTGCAACACTTATATATGCAGCTAGTTTGGTCCCCGAATGGGGGTGCTTCTGCTCCTGTGCTCCCAAATGGAATCTAGTAACGCGGCTAACCTGGCTGGGTCCGTATTCTGCATAACGGCCTGCATCCCGCCTGTAAAATCGATCTCGCTACCCGAAGTGGCTGTCTCCAAGTCAGTTGGTGGAACGGCAGTCAGGCGGGCATGCATTGTTGCAAAGTGTTCGGCAGACAGTACCCTATTACTACCAGAACGGCCACACAGCCGCACCTAGCCTATTTATGGCCTAGAAGCGAGGTGCAGTACAGCATATTGGCCCGCAAGGGAAAGTAGGCTGCGCCACCGCACGTCTCTAGTCTGAGGCCGCAAGCGTCTATCTCATCTCCGGGACAAAGCCGGGGTCGGTTCGTACAGGCACGGCCCGCCATGTGGGCAGCCACGTCCCGCTGTCACTGCCTGGGCACAGTAACCACAGTTCCAGACGACAGATGTTGCCCAACAGCCCAAACAACAAAACACAGCCGCACAACCGTCTCATGCTAGCTGCTACCTACAATATGCTTTGCTCTCCACGTCTCCCACTTATTGCCAACTAAACACTAGCCGGCTTCTTAGTCCGTGGTCCCCCGCGCCAGCGCCGCATACTATTGACGTGCTTGAAGAAACGCAACACGCATATCTTGGGCACATCCGACTCTCCGAGCTCTCCTCCTCCACATGGCCTTGCCCGCCCGCTCCGCACATGTGCACATCCGCCACCGGGCCTCACGCCAGGCCCGGGGCTGCGGGCCGCCGGCACCACCGCCTGCTGAACAGACCTCCGCACCAAAAAGCGTGTTCATTCGGAGGACGTGTGTCGCTAGAAATGACCGCCTGACCGGTACACGAGACAAGCCAGCCCGAGCACAATTACCAAGTCCATCCAGCGAAAAGGCCGTTGGATGCCTATTGGCGACGCCAGCCCATGCCAGACGCTGTTGGAGGCTGGACTCTGGCGAAGGCTATGCGCGGCCATTGCGGGAAAGCTGCCAGGCGCTCGTACGGCGTTGCAATACCTAGCAGGGCACCCCTGATAGCTAGCTAGGCATGGGCATTCGAGGACTGCCGTATGGTAGACTGGTTGTGATCGGAGTGCGGAAAAAGGGTGTGAGGGTTGCATGCAGGCAAGGGCAGGCCCCCGACGCAGCGCCTCGCAGCGCAGCCTGGCATGGCGCAATGGACGCCCGTGCTCGCTGCTGCCCATTGCAGGTTGCGCGTTGTATTTATACACCTATCACAATATGCTCGTGTTGCAGCAGTACTTGGAGCAATTTACTGCGCGTGCATCCATTTCTTTCCGTTTGTGTTGACCAACGTCCTTTTTCTGGAAATCCCTGTCCTATTTTAAGATATGTCCCTCCAGAGTTTTTGGTAACACAGCTATTCTGGTGACAAGCCTGCTTTAGCAGGGGGCGCCGCTGGCCCCAGCCCTGGTCAGGCATAGCCCCTTTGGTAGTACCCTGCGGCTGCATTTGCAGCTTGATATTAAGACCAGCAGCCTCAGACATGGAAGACGAAGCTAGGAAGCGGCATCATCATAAGAAGCACAAGAAGCATAAACATAAGGAGAAGGAGAGGGATAAGCGGCGAGAGACAGCTGAACGCGATCAGGAGGTTGGTTCTGACGTGGAAAGCGGGGAAATCCGCTCAGACAGAGATGGAGATCTCGACCACCTTGCTGGTCCTCGGCAACGGGGCGACAGGCGTACTGACCCATCCGTAGTAGCCCACAGGGCTGCCGGCGCCTCGCCAGCGGCGGTCAGTGACAAGTCCGACCCAGCCCGCAGGTGGGTTTGAACACGACGGCACGCTGCGTGGCTGTGTCGGCGTGTCTGTGTGGCTGCGTAGGCGTGTCTGCGACTCTGCGTAGGCGTGTCCCGTCCGCACCGTATTCACCTAGCAAGTTGACGGGGTGCGTAAGAGGTATGTCTTGTTGCACTAACGCTTTGGCGTGCATGTGTGCAGGGGCCGTTGGGACCCTGCGGAGGATGGCTCTCCTGGCGAGGCAGCTGGCGGTCAAGAGGAGCACACAGGGTCTCGTAAGCGTGAGCGCACGGACGCTGAAGAACGGGCGGCAGCAGACACCGGCAAGGTACGCTTGATGCCTCCCATTCGGTGTTCATGGGCACTGGCAATGGGGCGTGGGGTTAACGCCGCCAGCGTAAGCTCCTGCATGCCCGGCCATGCGGTGATGAATCCACTACCATAATGCTATTCTGATGCTAACATGTATTCTCCTCGCCATGCAGGATGGCTCAAGGGGCCGCAAGGAACCCCGCCGCGGGGACGGCGAGGATCTGGAGGAGCGCAAGTTGGCTGGGCGGGCCGATGAGCGGCAGCGCGGTGACCGGCGGCGGCCTGACGATGACACCCGGGAGCGGGAGCGCCCTGATGACAGGGAGCGCGTGCGGGACCGTGAACGCGCTAGGTGAGCCGTCGACGCGCTGAGGTACTTGGACACTTGTCACCAACCGTGTGGCAGTCTGCCTGGAAAGCTATATTGCTTTACGCACTGCGTGTAGGTCTGATCAAATGGACACTTGCTGTCATGCACACACAGGGAGTACAGCGCGGGTGTCGATCGTGATGATCGGCGGGACCGTGCGGACCGGGAACGTGCAGACCGGGAACGTGCAGATCGGGAGCGTGCGGATCGGGAGCGCCCAGATCGGGAGCGCCCAGATCGGGAGCGCCCAGATCGGGAGGTTTACCGCGACCGTGACCGCGGTCGTGAGCGGGACCGCGAGCGCAACCGTGGGCTAGAGCGGGAACGGGACCACGACCGCGACCGCTACAAGGACCGAGAGCGGTCGGTTCGCCCGGAAGCTACGGACCGGCGGCCCAGTCGGGAGCGCTCAAGGTGTGGTATGGTTAGCGGGGTCAGTATCACAACATTTGCGTCTTGTTAGGCCATCAACGAAGTGCAAGGATGATGCGTAACCATTGCGTGCATATGGTTGTACAGGTCACCTGCACCTGGTCGGCGCGCTGACGGTGCCAGGCGGGATGACTCAAGGCGCCGCAGTCGCAGCCGCAGCCCAAACCGCGTCCCTGGCGACGATCGCCGGGGCCGAGATGGGCGTTCACGACTGACACGCGACGATGATGGACGAGGCCGTGACACGGACGTACGCCAGCAGCCGGCTGGGGACAAGTCGCCTGAGGTAGGGCCAGTATAATACGCTCTGCAAGCAATGGCTCAAGGACCACATGCTTTAGTAGAAGTAGTGGTGCTGACCTGCTGGATGCATCATTAGTTTCCCCTTTACCAAACAGGAGGCGGACGCTGCTGCTCTGGCGTTGGTTGATGACGAGGACGAGGAGGCGCGGATTGAGCGCGAGCGCGAAGAGCGGCGGCGGCGACAGCAAGCAATCCTGCAGCGACACGCGCAGCAACAGGCGCTGACAGGCAAGTGTTCCGGCCGCCTCACCTCTTCATTGCTAATGACAACAGCCCACAGCTTATGTTGCGATTCATAAGTTATCTGCAGTGAGAAGCTACTGTCGCACCGGGCGTCTGCGCTGGGGACTTAGCAGGCGCATCACAGCGTTGTGGCAGGTACTGCCACTTTGCAACTGCATACCGTATGGCATGCTGACACGCTTTCCCTTCCACATGCTGCAGAAACCGTGGTGGCGCCCACCGCAACGGCGCTGGCTGGCGCGGCTGCGTCTGCGCCCGCGGCACCGGAGTCCGCTGCAGCGACTCCCAGCCTGGGCGCGCCGCAATCCCCGGCACCAGCAGCTGGCGAGGCCGCAGCACAGATCCGTCACGTGGCTAGTGCGTCAGCACTGAACCGTAGTGTGCCGGGGACGCCCCAGCAGCAGGCAGTGGACGGCGGCGATGGCGACCGCACTCCCGAGGGCGAGGCTACCAGCTCAAGTGAGGCCAGCGACTTCAACGCGGACGGGCCCGTGCTCGATATTTTTGCGCAAGAGCAGGCCGCAGCAGATGACGCCGACAGTGGCGCTGCTGCCGCGGCTGTGGCCGCGGCTGCTGAGGATGCCGAGCGGGAGCGGGAGCGCCGCGCGGCGGCGCTGTTGCAACAGGAGCCAGGAGCCAGCACGGAGCTGGAGCGGGTGGTCGGAAGGGGTGCTGAGCATGGAGCCAAGCTCATTGCTAAGCGCCGTAACTCGGGCACTGCTGAGCTATTGGCGCCGGCGGACGAGGAGCCGGCAGCCAATGATGACGATGATGACGACGACATGTTCGCTGTGGATGACTCGGATGCGCCAGCTGGCGCGGGCGCACTAGCGGCTGCACGGGCGGCCCCCGCTGCGGGCGCCGCCCAGCTTCACGACTCATACGATGACGCGGAGGGCTACTACAACTTTCAGGTGCAGCCGGGGTGTAGTGCACTAGGGCTAAGGCCGATGGGCACTAGCAACGGGCTGCAGCTGCTGCTCCCGCTGTGGATCTACATGGCCTGGAAAGCATAGGAGCGCTGTTGATAGTGTTTGCTGCTGCATACAGTTAGGCCGCCATGGACCGTTTGCCTTGGTGCATACCGTCGGAACTTTGCACCGCCACAACTTTGCAACCGCCACTTTGCAACCACCACACACTGCCGCCTGTGCAGATCGGCGAGGTGCTGGACGGCCGGTACGAGGTGACGGAGTTCAAGGGCAAGGGCGTGTTCAGCAACGTCATGCGCGCGCGCGACCTCGGCGCCGGCCGGGTTGCGGGCGGCATTGGCGGTGGCATTGGTGTGGCGGAGGTGGCAATCAAGGTCATTCGCGCCAATGAGACCATGTACAAGGCGGCGCTGACCGAGCAGGCCATCCTGCGCAAGCTGAGCAGCTCTGACCCTGACAACCGCAAGCACTGCATTCGCATGCTCCGTTCGTTTGAGTTCCGCAAGCACATGTGCCTAGTGTTTGAGGCCATGGTAAGCGGGCTTGCGGGTTGTTGCAATTGGCTGACTGAGCCCACCCAGGCAGCTTTAGCCCTGACATATGATGTCCGGCTTTGCTGTATGCGCTTGCGTGTATGCACATGTATATATTGCGCAGTCTGACGCCAACCGGCACCTGCACCGCCTCCCTGACCCAGGACATGAACCTGCGCGACCTGACCAAGAAGTACGGCCGCAACAAGGGCCTCAACGTGACGGCGGTGGGCATGTACACGGCGCAGCTACTGGTGGCGCTGCGCCACCTACGCAAGAACAATGTGCTGCACGCTGACATCAAGCCCGACAATATCCTCGTTAACGCGCGCCGCACCAAGGTAACCCCAACCCCCGTGAAGTGGGCGATCTGCGCACATGGTTGCTTCCTTGCCCTTCAACCTGAGTAGCTATGCGTGCCTCGCCACGTACCGTGTGCAACGCCGCGTATTAAACTGTTTCCCCTCATGGGTAATGCCAACCGCAGGTCAAGATCTGCGATTTCGGCAGTGCCATGCTGGCGGGCGAGAACGAGGTGACGCCGTACCTGGTATCACGCTTCTACCGGGCACCGGAGGTCATCCTCGGTATGAAGTATGGTGAGCAGATGGAGCTGTGGTTGCCGACAGTTACATGCTAGGCTGGCGAGCATCCCGTTTGGTTTTCGTCGTCATCCCGATGTCAGCATGCGCTAGGATGGTTGTGCGATGGGACAGTGTTAAGGCAGGTTGGTTGTTGGGTGGCAACAGTTGGTTCACCAACAGCATTTGTGGCACAGCACCCGCTAGCGGCTTGTATGCTAATGGCAGCTCATGGTTGTGCGTGCCTGCCTGATCCCCGCTTACTACCGCAGAATACCCCATGGACATGTGGAGCGTGGGCTGTGTGGTGTACGAGCTGTTCACTGGCAATATCCTGTTCCCGGGCCGCACCAACAACGAGATGGTCAAGCTGATGATGGACGTCAAGGGGCCCTTCACCAAAAAGATGCTGCGGCGCTGCGCCTTTGCAGACAAGCACTTCGACTTGAACGAGCCCAACGCACCTTTCATCTACATGGAGGAGGACACGCTGACGAAGAAGCCGGTGCGTGCGGGCTGTCTGGCCCTGGCAAGCTGAGTCCTGTTGATTACCATGTCCGCACTACAGCAGCTGCCCCATGACAAAAGACACGTTGCGTATGTGTGTGCGTGTGTGTACTTCTTGCCGCAGGTGCGGCGCATGATCAACGTGCAGAACGCGAAGCAACCCTTTGCCCAGCTGCTGGCACCGGCTATGCGGAGCGCGAAAGCGGAGGACCGCCCACAGGTAGGCAGGGCTACATGGCATTTTCCGCGACACAAATTGACTTGCTTTGAGCTCTGACAATGATCATGAAGGCTAACGTACGTATGACTTGCACCATGACTTGCACCCGAGGTTCCTTAGTCGTTCAGAAACCATGACACCCAATCGGTGACTGTGCCCGTAACACTGCACCCCAACCCCCCCTCTCAACAACTGTAAGACTTGATACATCGCTCTCCTCTCTTCAACAAGCCTCCACCGTGGTATGCCCTCCCATCACAGATCCAGCTGCTGGTGGACCTGCTAGAAAAGATGATGATGCTGGAACCCGAGAAGCGCATTGACACTGATGCGGCCATGCGCCACCCCTTCGTGCGTGCCTTCCTGCCGAAGAAGCACGAGCACAGACACGGCCAACGGCAGGACGATTAAACCAAGCTACACAGGAACATTTGGGGTTGCATTTTGGTTGTCATTCCTGCATTTTGCTGGAATTTGCAGCCTTCTTGGATTTTTTTCCTGCCCCTTTTGTTGCGGCAGGTTTGGGTGCTGGTACTGGTGGTAGCGTGTGCTGCAGATGATTGGTGATGGCCGCGATGGGGTCCTTCTTGTAGAGCGGGTGCTTCAGGACCTGCTGCATGCGCTGGGACTCCTCCACCCTGCGTGGGACCATATGTGGAGGGCAGTTGCAAGACACGTAAGCTAGTTTGCCGGGCAGTGTGTGGGCAACGACTTGAAAGGAGGACTACAGCACCGCCCGGGCAGTAAGGCAACAACGATGTCAATTAAGACAATTGGAAGCAGTGCGCATGTAAGGACCAATGCCTTTACAACCGCTGCATAAGGCAGGGGATAGCGGAGTAGCCATGCCCAGCAGCCCAACGTGTCTTGGTCGACTGTCATCTAGTTCCCCACACCGTACACTGCCCAACTCCCAGCCAGCGCATTCATGGCCGCGACTCACAGAATGTGGTGACGCTGCTTTGCCGTGTTGACGGACACACCACGCTCCTTCGCTTGCTTGCCGCCTGCCGCACCGTTCTGTGCACTTCCTTTCTTCGACACCTCATCCAGAACCTCGCCCAGCGTGCTTAGGTCTGGAAGCGCCTTCTTGCGGCCAGTTTTCTGCAATGTGTGTGTGGTGTGTGTGTGTGTGTGTGTGTGTGTGTGTGTGTGTGTGTGTGTGTGTGTGTGTGTGTGTGTGTGTGTGTGCGTGCGTGCGTGCGTGCGTGCGTGCGTGCGTGCGTGCGTGCGTGCGTGCGTGCGTGCGTGCGTGCGTGCGTGCGTGCGTGCGTGCGTGCGTGTGTGTGTGTGTGTGTGTGTGTGTGTGTGTGTGTGTGTGTGTGTGTGTATGTGTGTGTGTGGTCTCGCCAGCAGGTGAAAGACTGGTAGGCTCTGGTGGCCGTGTGTGGGCCCAGGTTAAACGTCGACCCACAGCTGTGAACCAAGATGCAGTACAAGGAGATTGCTACGTGGCGGTCCAACTCCAAAGAGCCAACCTGCCACACGGGTCGCATGCTGCACGCTGGTCACGCGTTTGTCAACACCCCCACCTTGTTCACGCCGGCTTTAGATGTTCGCAGCGTGTTGGTGTTTGTAGACACCTCTGCGGACAGCCGCCACACAGCGGGAGTGTAAATGACGAGCTCACCCCGCCCCAAGCCCTGCCCTGCGACCTCTCAACTTACTGTCCAGAAATTGCACCTTCCGTGCAAGCTTCTTTTGGATGTGCAGTGGCGGTGCGGGGCCATCCCACTTGGGCTCTGCCAGGCCTTGAGCCTGCGCCACAACAAGTGACCAGAGCTCATATGCGCAATAACCAAAAGACAATTGACCAACAGACGCGTGTGGTTGAATGGCATGGCGCCGCTAGTGCTGCATTCCCCTGCCCTGGCTCTTGCGACGCGCAGAACTGCGAACCTCAACCCCGTGTGCCGCCTATGGCTTGCCACCCCCGCCCGCCTGGAGGTCCCTGATTGACAAGATGCCGTTCATATGTTCAAGCCTGTCGTCACTCCCAGTGTTCGCATATCCCTAGGACCTCGACCCTACCGGTATATCTCCCAGGGCCAGGGCTCCTGCGCAACCAACCCGTGCGGCAACGCAAGCCGCAAGTCTCAAACCTCACCTTGGCGCTGGCAACAGCCTTATAGCGCTTGCCCCCTCCAACCTTCTTCTTCACCTATAGGAGTGTCACAAATCAACTGGCATGGTAATGGCGCCGTGGAGCGTGGCACCACGCAGGTGGAAGCCGCAGAGACCAGGGTTTTAGGCGGCACGCCGCCGCCAAACGCCACTATGCTGCGTACCATTTGGTGATACTACAGAAGTCAGCTGTGAAGGTTTAGCTCCGGAACGCAAGGCCAGCGCGCAGTTTGAAGTCTTATAGCATAATCGCGGCGGCTTTTTGTGGTCAACGTTATGTGTAGATATGTCGCGCCCTTATAGTAAGTATACAGGCAAGATTCTAAGTTAAATGGGGCTGGCACGGAATTGGGCCAATGGTCGGCGATGCAGCAACACCTCGAGCCTTAACTCCACCACGGTGATTTTAGCATCAGCTACATTTACTTGGGTCTCGTACGCACACAGTCATATGTGACTCGTTCACAATCACGCAGTGGAACGGATGCGACGATTCGCGATGGGGCAAGCGCTAGCCAACTCCAAATTAAACAGTTCCCCAACACATACCAGACACGTTGTAACTCATGCAGCTCTAGTATCACAGGGAGCGCGATGTGCTCTAACCTGCGGTGGACGGCCTTTCCGACAGCTTGCCACTCTGGGGCGCGTGCAGCGGGGGCTCCACCGTCTGCACGCGCAGGCTGCGCCTGCAACCAAGAGCGAGGGCAGCTTGCTCCTCAGCGATGAGGAGGCAAGTGTTAATGAGGAATGAGGGCAACAGGTTAACGCGTGTGCGGGTACAGTGCTGGTAGGCGCGGCACTCAGTCCACGGCCGTAACGTCCGGCAAGTGTGACTGCAAACGCAACTGAGCGCACATGCGCATTTAAGCCTGTTGCCCTGTTTATAAGAAATTTGTTTGACATTGGGAATGTGGCTGTAGGTGGATGAGCTTATTGATGACGCGGCAGGGTTCATGTGCGTAAGTACGGGCAAGGGATGGGGTTACTGGCGTAAGGTTCACACGCTGCTCGTTATGTTGGGTGTGCCGTATTGCTGCGCATAGCGACTGCCGAGAGAGACGTGTACGTGTACGGCTTCAGTATCAACCACGAATAATGTTGATGTATGCTGTTTGTTAATTTTTTTACTGCCAATTTATACAGCCAACTGACAGTATGTGTACGGGGCATACACCCACCACAGGTCATGGACGAGCTGAGGCCGTTACATCCCTCAGCGTACAACCCTTTCTACGAGCTGTGGACACGAATAGCAAAGATACCACCCGAGGAGAGGCACCGGTGAGTGAGCCATCAGGAGTTAGGGGCGGTTAGGGCCCTACCGCTGTCCGGACTGGTCCATCCATTGCTGAAGTGTCCGTCCTCCGGCTGTCGTGTCATGACACTTGCAGGCTGCTTGACGAGTTGGAGCCAGGCAGTCTGCGGAGCGTGTGGAAGGCCTCCATGGCGCGCTACGTGCTTAATGAGGCGGCCAGCCTGGAGCTCTTCAGCGAGGCAAGCGTGTGGGACGACTTCCCTGCAAGGCCGGGCCAGGTAGGCAGATTGAGGTTGGGACAGTCACGGAGTAACGGCAGGGTCGGGAGGCATACCACTGTGTCGGTGTGTGACGGGAGTTTCAGTCAGTGCCGGAGAATAATTGTCGAACGGACCTTCTGTGTCTGGTTCACAGGTTTTCGAGTTTGAGGGCAGGTGTGAGCGCTATGAGTTGGGCAATAGCAGCTCCCTTGCAGGAACGGGTGGCGGGGTAAGCTTCAGTAGTGCAGTGCGCGGCGCCGCCAGCAGTGTGCGGCTGGAGGCGGACACGGGGAGGACTGCGGCACTGGGCTCCGCGGCTGGCTCAACTGTGTGGCTGCGGCCGACACCTGCCTCCTTTGACGTGCCGGTCAGCCGCTTCAAGCAGCTCTTCTTTGTCCCACCACTGCTTGAGGACTACGGCGGCGAGGCAGCTGCAAGCGGGGAGGTTACCTCACTGCCCACCGTCTACAGCAGGGTCGTGCTGCCACTGCTGGGTAAGATCCTTCGTCACTATGGGCTTCAGCCATGAGTGCAAGGCTTCACCTTCCTGTACGGCTGCTACTATGTACAGGTCCTGTGGACAGGTGGTGGGAGCCACTTTACTGCCGGCTGCATGTGGAGTTGACGTTGACGCCGCTGCAAGCAGACGCGGGGGCCGACGTATTGTTGCTGTACCCAGCGGACCCGCTGTGCACTGGCGAGCAGCAGCAGCAGTCGCAGGACGTGGAGGGCCCTGCACAGCCATGGCAGCTCGCCGGGCGGGACTGGGTGCCCTTGGGGCCGTACTGGCCGGCGCCTGACCCTGCCAGCTACCCCACATCACCCTTCAGTGGCAGCCCCCGTGACTACATGCGGGTGGTGGGCCCGGGCGTATACGTGGGCTGCGCCTACCGTGAGGGGCCCTCGCCAGGCGAGCTGCGAGATGAGAACTTCGTGTATTTTATGTTGGTGCGGAGGTACTAGGGCGTAAGGTTATGTAGCGCCTACCACGTGCATGCTATACGGTTCCAGTAGATAGGCAGGCAGGGGTAGGCAGGGGCCTTTCAGGATCTCACCTACTGGACGCACGTGTGTGTACAGAGGCCCTCCTAGCACTCGCTAGAGCCAAGCTTCAGGGGTGGCCTCTCGCTGCGTCCACTAAAGACATTTGGTTTTTGTGCATGGCTACCATATCTAGCTAAGACCGGCAAGTACCGTAGTGACGCAGGGTGCAGGAATTGACATATGGTTTCAGATATGCGCTGTGCCTGGCTGGACGCTGCATAGTAAGGAAGGACTAGAACAAGGGACGCAAGTACCAGAAGCGCTTTAATGCCATGGACGTACATGGTCGTGAGCTAACGGCATGGGCAGTCTATTGCAGCAATGCTGCTGTAAGTAGCTACGGATTATACAGACTCGCTCCATGCGAATGGACACCATGTAAATGGATAGCGCCCAGCTGCCAGCCGAAAGGTATGTCTATGGGGGGCACGGCTCCAAGTGACAATCAGGGTTGCCGTGGGTTGCCCAGTATGCGTATTGCGTCTTAATACGTAATACGCGTGTAATGCGTACTTGTTGCATCCATACACTTGAAGCTGTGTAGGTCGGCATGCCAATCAGCATGGCAAAGCAGTACCTGACGGACAGCATGCTGGCTGCAATTAAGACCCATGAGGACGCGACACTCCCAATGCCAACCCGCGACGCTTCCTCACACTCCGGTTGTGTTGATCTCGCAATCGCATTCGACTCGCCCGCCACTCATCCGTACATTCGGGCTCCCTTTTCTGCCTTGCCTCGCCCTGTTTTCGCCCCTGCTTGCCACACTGTCGCCCGGCCACTGCTTTGCTGCATTCTGTCTGCATGTTCTCTGCGGTTGCCTCTGGTGCTCATTCGTGGACGCTGGTCACCCTCCTGCAGGTGCGGTGAGTGGTGTTGCGGTGTGTCTGTGTGGTGCTATCGCCTGGCCGGGCGCATGGAGCGTGAGGAATGCGCATCAGCAAACTTCCAGCCAGCCAGCAACGTGTCGGTACAGTAACTCCGGCGTTCGACCAGCCATGCACTTCTGCTCTGCCGCTGCAAATTGTTTGCCGTCTGCTTGGGGTACGGGCGTCAGCTGCACCCAACGGGACCTCGCCAACCTGCCTAAACCCTGTCCCATCGCACATCCATACACTTGAAGACACACCCCTCCTTGTGACTGCAGCCACGTGGATCCAAAATGCACAGGAGTTGGTGACAGGCTCCGGCCACGTTCGCTGCTATGGAATTGATGATTTCCACCAACCTAGCGTAGCAGTACGGTATGTGGTTTCTTCTCGCAAGGGAAAAGGGGCTGAGTCCGCGTCACGTCTCTAGTCTGAGGCCGCAATTGTCTACCTCATCTCCCGGACATAGCCGGGTCGGTTTGCACAGGCACCGCCCACCATGTGTCCAGCCGCGTCCCCTCTGTCAAGCACAAGCACAGCCAGCAATCAAGCAAAGTAGCAAACAGCAGGAAATCCCCTAGCCACAACACTCCTCACTGCTGCGGCCTATCACATATTGCGCGGTGCTATGCTCAGTGCTCGTATCTTCCATCTACACTGTAGAAATCTGCCCAAAATCCGCCGAAGGCGGAGAAAAATGTTTGGGTTTGGGTGCCGCGCATCTACGCAAGTGTAGACGTTTTTTGCCGGTTTTGGCGTAAAAATGGGGAAGCGTAGACGTTTTGGGGGGCTTTGGGGCTTAAGTGTAGATGCCGCGGTCAGGGTCATCTACGCATGTGTAGATGCCGGGTGCCTGAGGGCACCTACAAGATACGAGCACTGGCTATGCTCGCCAGCAAAGACTGCTAACCAGACACCGGCCGGCCTCAACCTGCACGCCGGCGCCGCTTCTTGGGCGACACCACGCTCTCCTCCTCCACGTGGCCTTGCTCGCCCCCTCCGCTACGCACATGCATGCCGCAACTGCTGGGCCCAGGGCCGCTGCCGCCGTCAGGCCCTGTGCCGCTGCGGCTGCTGCTGGTGGGGCCAGGCCCTCCACCACGACCATCACCGCTAGCTGCCGCCACCGCGGCGCAGGGCCGCAGGCCGCGCTCTACCAAGCAGCATCTCCATTACATTAGCTCCTACTTTTGGAAATGCATTAAGACAAGATTGGTTCCACTCGCATGGGACAAGAAAAGGTGGCTCTCCCTCGCAAGGGAAAAGTGGGCTGTGCCGCCACGCCACGTCTCAAGTCTGAGGCCGCAAGCGTCTGCCGCATCCTCTTGTAAAGCATGCAGGGCTAAGCGCCTAAGGCCGGGGGCTGTTCGAAAGTGTAAAGGGCAAAGCACCTAAGGCCGGGCGTGGAGGGCTAAGCGGGCGTTGGAAATACGCGGTATTCGGCGCAGGCATCCAATGTAGTCTTATAGGCTCGTTACATCAAAGAGTCCGCAATGATTGGCTTGCTTAGTTGTCCCTGGTTCTACCTGGCTTGTAACTCTTATCGCGTCCGCAACGGTCCTCGACATGCAATGTTCCTCCCCGTAGCAAAACTTCGGTTTCCCCTGCAACACACTCGCTGCCCGTTAACTGCATTTCCCATGCAATTGCTACGTCTGTTGCCCGCGCTCTCGATTGCGGTTTGCCCCGCGTGTCTAACGTGACTCCCTGTGTTCCCTGGGGTGTGAGCGCGTAAGACCAAAGCTCACGACATTCAAACACAGCCAAAACCGACAAGTGTTCCCCGGTCACGGGAAAAGGGGCTGAGCCCCTCCACAGTCTGAGGCCGAACAACCTCATCGCCCGGACATAGCCGGGGTCGGTTTCCACAGGCACATAGCCAAACCAGGTGCCTTGCAATCACGATGCCACAGCAGAGCCAACCGCAGCCAGACGCAGCACACTTGTCAACAACCGCACTACTTGTCATGCCGCTACGCATGCCTTGCCAGCCCCACCGCGGACCGCTAACTCGACACCAGCCGGCTCCTCAGCCTGCGCGCTTGCGCCTCTTCTTGGGCGGCGCTGCGATCTCCTCCTCCACGTGGCCTTTCCCGCCCCCTCCGCTACCAAGATGCGCGCACGCGCCCCCGTTCTCGCAGAGGTCGGGTAGGGCCTTGCGCCAAGCGTTGTTTGATTGTGTAACTTAGCAGAGACAAATGTTCGGGTTCGGTTTCAGCGCAAGCTGCAAAGGGCTCCTCACCAGCAAGCCAGCCGTCACCCACTGAGCCCCACTGAGGCGTCACCCTGGTTCACGTTGGTGAATGTGGTACCCAGTTTGAGCGGTGGTCTTATGCCTGGTGTAGTCCAGTATGGCTTTCCTCACAATTCTGCGCCTCGGGCTCTTTACCTCGCGCGACAGTCGCGAAAGTCAAGATGTCCATGGACACGCGAGGTCGCTTATCACTCCGCCCGAGTTTTTCCTGCCGCCTTCTTTTCTGCATAGGGAATAGCAATTAACAAGCGCAAGGCTTGAGGGGCCGTAGCTCAGGACGGCGGACGTTGGGGGGGGGGAGGAGGCGGGCGCGGGGTGGGGTGGGGGGATGGAGGGTTGCGGGCATGGGGGGCGGGGTGGGCAGGTGGGTGGCGCACGGTGCCGTGGCCGCGTGGCAAGGTAACACGTGGTGAGGGGAAGCGCATGGGAGTGTAACAGGTCGTGATGGGAAGGCGCCAAAACGGAAAATGGGGGGCGCACGCGGCACATCCAGGGCAAGACCGACCGCAGCACCCTATGATAAGGACAAAGTTATGAAGCACAGGGTCACGCTGTCCTTGCGCCTCCTGCCTCGCGCCGCGCTTCCTGCCCCCGCCCGTGCCTGCGCTGCGACTGCTTCTCGACGGCGGCTGCGGTGGGGCTTGGGGGCGGGGCTAGAACGCGGCGCAGCAGCTTGGGAGCGGCTCTGCACGCCCCGGCGGCGGCGCGGCGGCCCGTGGGCAACCTCGCTCCGCCGGGTCATGCTGCCCTTGCGCCTCCTACCTCGCGCCGCGCTTCCTGCCCCCGCCCGTGCCTGCGCTGCGACTGCTTCTCGACGGCGGCTGCGGTGGGGCTTGGGGGCGGGGCTTGAACGCGGCGCAGCAGCTTGGGGCCGGCTCTGCACGCCCCGGCGGCAGCGCGGCGGCCCGTGGGAAACCTCACTCCGCCGGGTCACGCTGCCCTTGCGCCTCCTGCCTCGCGCCGCGCTGCCTGCCCCCGCCCGTGCCTGCGCTGCGACTGCTTCTCGACGGCGGCTGCGGTGGGGCTTGGGGGCGGGGCTTGAACGCGGCGCAGCAGCTTGGGAGCGGCTCTGCACGCCCCGGCGGCGGCGCGGCGGCCCGTGGGCAACCTCGCTCCGCCGGGTCATGCTGCCCTTGCGCCTCCTGCTTCGCGCCGCGCTGCCTGCCCCCGCCCGTGCCTGCGCTGCGACTGCTTCTCGACGGCGGCTGCGGTGGGGCTTGGGGGCGGGGCTAGAACGCGGCGCAGCAGCTTGGGAGCGGCTCTGCACGCCCCGGCGGCGGCGCGGCGGCCCGTGGGCAACCTCACTCCGCCGGGTCACGCTGCCCTTGCGCCTCCTGCCTCGCGCCGCGCTGCCTGCCCCCGCCCGTGCCTGCGCTGCGACTGCTTCTCGACGGCGGCTGCGGTGGGGCTTGGGGACGGGGCTAGAACGCGCCGCAGCAGCTTGGGAGCGGCTCTGCACGCCCCGGCGGCGGCGCGGCGGCCCGTGGGCAACCTCACTCCGCCGGGTCACGCTGCCCTTGCGCCTCCTGCCTCGCGCCGCGCTTCCTGCCCCCGCCCGTGCCTGCGCTGCGACTGCTTCTCGACGGCGGCTGCGGTGGGGCTTGGGGGCGGGGCTAGAACGCGGCGCAGCAGCTTGGGAGCGGCTCTGCACGCCCCGGCGGCGGCGCGGCGGCCCGTGGGCAACCTCGCTCCGCCGGGTCATGCTGCCCTTGCGCCTCCTACCTCGCGCCGCGCTTCCTGCCCCCGCCCGTGCCTGCGCTGCGACTGCTTCTCGACGGCGGCTGCGGTGGGGCTTGGGGGCGGGGCTTGAACGCGGCGCAGCAGCTTGGGAGCGGCTCTGCACGCCCCGGCGGCGGCGCGGCGGCCCGTGGGCAACCTCACTCCGCCGGGTCACGCTGCCCTTGCGCCTCCTGCCTCGCGCCGCGCTTCCTGCCCCCGCCCGTGCCTGCGCTGCGACTGCTTCTCGACGGCGGCTGCGGTGGGGCTTGGGGGCGGGGCTTGAACGCGGCGCAGCAGCTTGGGAGCGGCTCTGCACGCCCCGGCGGCAGCGCGGCGGCCCGTGGGAAACCTCACTCCGCCGGGTCACGCTGCCCTTGCGCCTCCTGCCTCGCGCCGCGCTGCCTGCCCCCGCCCGTGCCTGCGCTGCGACTGCTTCTCGACGGCGGCTGCGGTGGGGCTTGGGGGCGGGGCTTGAACGCGGCGCAGCAGCTTGGGAGCGGCTCTGCACGCCCCGGCGGCGGCGCGGCGGCCCGTGGGCAACCTCGCTCCGCCGGGTCATGCTGCCCTTGCGCCTCCTGCTTCGCGCCGCGCTGCCTGCCCCCGCCCGTGCCTGCGCTGCGACTGCTTCTCGACGGCGGCTGCGGTGGGGCTTGGGGGCGGGGCTAGAACGCGGCGCAGCAGCTTGGGAGCGGCTCTGCACGCCCCGGCGGCGGCGCGGCGGCCCGTGGGCAACCTCACTCCGCCGGGTCACGCTGCCCTTGCGCCTCCTGCCTCGCGCCGCGCTGCCTGCCCCCGCCCGTGCCTGCGCTGCGACTGCTTCTCGACGGCGGCTGCGGTGGGGCTTGGGGACGGGGCTAGAACGCGCCGCAGCAGCTTGGGAGCGGCTCTGCACGCCCCGGCGGCGGCGCGGCGGCCCGTGGGCAACCTCACTCCGCCGGGTCACGCTGCCCTTGCGCCTCCTGCCTCGCGCCGCGCTTCCTGCCCCCGCCCGTGCCTGCGCTGCGACTGCTTCTCGACGGCGGCTGCGGTGGGGCTTGGGGGCGGGGCTAGAACGCGGCGCAGCAGCTTGGGAGCGGCTCTGCACGCCCCGGCGGCGGCGCGGCGGCCCGTGGGCAACCTCGCTCCGCCGGGTCATGCTGCCCTTGCGCCTCCTACCTCGCGCCGCGCTTCCTGCCCCCGCCCGTGCCTGCGCTGCGACTGCTTCTCGACGGCGGCTGCGGTGGGGCTTGGGGGCGGGGCTAGAACGCGGCGCAGCAGCTTGGGAGCGGCTCTGCACGCCCCGGCGGCGGCGCGGCGGCCCGTGGGCAACCTCACTCCGCCGGGTCACGCTGCCCTTGCGCCTCCTGCCTCGCGCCGCGCTTCCTGCCCCCGCCCGTGCCTGCGCTGCGACTGCTTCTCGACGGCGGCTGCGGTGGGGCTTGGGGGCGGGGCTTGAACGCGGCGCAGCAGCTTGGGGCCGGCTCTGCACGCCCCGGCGGCAGCGCGGCGGCCCGTGGGCAACCTCACTCCGCCGGGTCACGCTGCCCTTGCGCCTCCTGCCTCGCACCGCGCTTCCTGCCCCCGCCCGTGCCTGCGCTGCGACTGCTTCTCGACGGCGGCTGCGGTGGGGCTTGGGGGCGGGGCTTGAACGCGGCGCAGCAGCTTGGGGCCGGCTCTGCACGCCCCGGCGGCGGCGCGGCGGCCCGTGGGCAACCTCGCTCCGTCGGGTCACGGTGCCCTTGCGCCTCCTGCCTCGCGCCGCGCTTCCTGCCCCCGCCCGTGCCTGCGCTGCGTTTGCGCACCAGTGTCTCGTCTCGAAGGTAACAAGTAACCGCATTGCCGCTGACACTAACTTCTTTCGTGATGTGTATTGCTAGCCTGGAGCTCGCGACGGCGTCTTGCATTCGGCATTCACTAGCAAACACTTCGCTAACAGGGCGTATCAGGGATAATCGCCCCTGGGCCCCGGCAAGTTCACGCCGGTATCTGTTGCCCAGTGGCAGGGACCCACTCGAGGTTCCGCCCTCGAGCGTGTGGAACTGGCGAGCCTCCCGCTTGCGGGTGCAGCCTGAGCAGTCACGCACGCGATTGCAGCACTGCGCGGACGGGTCGCCGTCGTATTACACCTTGGTTATTTGGTTCTGGAGAATTTGGTTCTTGGTATGGCTTTTCAGCGGTTTCGGGTACATGCCTTGGACACGCACCGACCTCGTTCCCCTCGGCCAGCCCTCCGCCCGCCGCCCACTCAGCTGTCAGCACGGTTCCCCCACCCGGCCGGCCCCGCTGCACCGTGCGTGGGCCGGTCCCTGGACGGGTGTGGGGAACCGCACAGCGGTCCGCGCCCGTCCGTCTCAGCTGTCAGCTGTACGCCACTGCATCGTCGCCAGCCTCGCCGCGGCACATGGGGGCGGGGTCCATGCAGCGGCGCCCATACTTACCACGCTTGGCCGGCGCCAGTACATACTACCAGCACAGCTCGCCCGGTGCAGCCGCCGTTCAGCCCTTTAATCAGCCCGCCCCCAGCTAGGCAGCCCCCCTGCTTCACTTGCTCGGCAGCTTTGGCCGGCATCGGTTACTGACATCCGCCACGCCGCTTCTTTCTTCTCCCGTTTCTTTCCGCTTGCCCACGCATATGCTCCATGGGCGCCCGCGGATGCCTGGCTCCGTTCCAGGTGGGTGCATTTTGTGGGTTACGCGTTGTCGCGGCGAATGGCAGCAGCCTAGTTGCGAGCTGGAACACGTCCGCCCCTGCAAGCGGCAGCAGTCTCCACGACACTCGGACTCCGTTTGGCGTGCCGAATGCGGAGCAGCGTGGAGCGCGCACCAGTGTCTCGTCTCGAAGGTAACAAGTAACCGCATTGCCGCTGACACTAACTTCTTTCGTGATGTTTATTGCTAGCCTGGAGCTCGCGACGGCGTCTTGCATTCGCATTCACTAGCAAACACTTTGCTTCTCGACGGCGGCTGCGGTGGAGCTTGGGGGCGGGGCTTGAACGCGGCGCAGCAGCTTGGGAGCGGCTCTGCATGCCCCGGCGGCGGCGCGGCGGGCCGGCTCCGCACGGCTTCACTGTGCCCTTGCGCCTCCTGTCTCACTGCTCCTTCAGCCCCTGCTCATGCTTGTATCGCCTTCGTCTATCATCATTGGTATCACCTGTGCTGCTGCGGGCACGTCTGGGAACGCCACAGCCGTGCACCCTGAACTGGACTGTGGGGCATACCAATGCTGTTTCCTTTCTAAACTCTAATATGATGCCCCATGTTTCTTGCACGCCCGTTCCGCTTTCGCGCCTGCCTATGTTGTATTCATACTATACACGCGCGAATACACAAGTTTGGGTTCCGCGGCAAAAGGCAAAACATTGAACCCATGGTCTGCCGAAAGTGTCTACAAAAACAAGCTACTTCACCCCGGCCATAATCAGACACCCTAGGGGTGTCCGCATAGACTGGCCTGCTATGCAACGGCTTACTTCAATGTTACTTGATGATACGAAATGTGCTGACACGTTCATCCATGCAAAACCCGGCCGGCACCGGCCTGTCCCTGACCAGTTCCCCAGGCATCTCCCGAAATGCCGACATGCCGCTCCCCAAACTGCCCCAAACTATGCACGTGTGCTGAGTCTGGGGTATACCTACGCACGCATCGTTGAGCTGCACCCATTGCGCCGCGTGCTGCAGGACAGAAGCGCTAGGAACAAAACTTGGCACGAACCTGTGCAAAACCTCTTGGGACCCCAGACCGACCGACCGACCGGCCACTTTGAGGGGTCATAACTTTGCACCCAGAAACCCATTTTGGATTTTGAAAGCGGATTCGTGATTTTCTCGTTGAGCTCTATCCATTTGAGGCATGGGGTCTGTTTCGGAAGATTCTACCCCCCCCCTGACTTGATAGTGCAAAATGTGCTGACACGTTCATCCATGCAAAAAGCGGCCGGCAACGGCCCGTCCCTGACCAGTTCCCCAGGCATCTCCCGACATGCCGACATGCCGCTCCCCAAACTGCCCCAAACTATGCATGTGTGCTGAGCCTGGGGTATACCTGCGCACGCATCGTTGAGCTGCACCCATTGCGCCGCGTGCTGCAGGACAGAAGCGCTAGGAACAAAACTTGGCACGAACCTGTGCAAAACCTTGTGGGACCCCAGACCGACCGACCGACTGGCAACTTTGAGGGGTCATAACTTTGCACCCAGAAACCCATTTTCGATTTTGAAAGCGGATTTGATTTTCTCGTTGAGCTCTATCCATTTGAAGCATGGGGTCTGTTTTGGAAGATTCTACCCCCCCCCCTGATGTGCTAGCTCTACCATATTGTAATTCCGTTGTCTTTCTCTTTCTCTCCAGAGGGGTGGTATGGGGTATAGGATTGGTCCTGGCACCGGTCACCCCTCCATGGATTGGATTGGCCAGAGTAGGATTGGACCTGGCACTATAGGATTGGGTTTGACCGGCCAGGAATTGGAACACCACTTTGGAGGATTGGGTTTGGTCGGGTGGGGATTGGTGTCGGCACTTTGGGATTGGGATAGGGCAGGTGAGGATTGGTCCTTGCAGACTGTCCAAGACTCCGCTGCAATGCTGACTCCCTGTTGTCATTCACTCCAAGCTTGCCGACCTGCCAACCTACAACTATACCTTAAACTCATAAGTGTCATCTGCTTGCACTCTGTCACGTGCAACGCAACATCCCTCACTTCGCACACCCAGCTCTCAGCTAGTCTCAGCACATCCGCACACACTTTCACGGAGACTCGTTACTCCTGCCCCTGACAACATTTCCTTGCAGTGCCCTGCACATTATGTCGGCGCATACAGCATTTTATGACACGCACTACGCAGCTGTTTGCAGCATGCAAGTCACGCCCACCATGCATGGGCCCTATATTAAACACTCAGCACTGGACAAAAAGCATCCTCGCACAGTGCAGTTGGACAGGCCCTGAGCGCGCCTGCTGCGTACTGTTAACAATGCGTCACTCATCGCAATACACTTGTTATTTTAACAATGCGTCACTCATCGCAATACACTTGTTTTATTGAGTGGTGGGCAGTGCCCACGCATTTGCACCAGGCACACTGCCCACACCAGAGAATACACGTGCAAATTTCTCGACTGCTGGTCCCATGCACACCATCACACTGCCGTGTGAGTTCTGCACTCGGGATCCCCAGCGCGTGCCTCCCGCCTGGCCTGTTCCGTGAGGTTCTGGCTGCACAAATGCCAGCCGCTTGTGAAGGAAGCAGACTGGCCACTGCAACACCGAGCGAAAACCCCCTGGTAGCCAAAGCCGGTCTGCAGCAGCAAGATGCGCGCTTGCTTCACCCTCCCAGCTCGATATTCTTCAACACACTTCTCAAAGACAAGACCTTATAGACTGCGCCCTGCTCTAGTGCCAAACGGCGGGTTAATAAACACGTTTCCAGTCCATGCATTCTTAACGTCAAGACCATCCGGCGCAACATCATAATAGGCCCGTGCTCCGACGCGCGTGTTAGCAGCAGCTGTGCTACAAAAGTCCAACTCTATCACGCCCGGCGCAAACAAGTGTGCCACAAGCGCCAGGATGGTGTCAGGTGTGAACCACTCGTTGGTGCGGATATCGAAGTACACAGACCGCGCACTCGCACGGCTGCCACAATCACCGTCCGCTCCTGACACCCCATCGCCCCGCGCGACTTCTACCCCGCCTTGCATGTCATGCGCTGCTCCTACCGCGCCTTGCATACACGAAAGCAGGAGTGCGACAGACAGCATCGGACCACCCTGCTAACTAGCACGTTGGGTTGCACCTTGCCACACCGTCAGCGCAGTTGCTACGGGCAGGCTCACCAGCGCCCGCACCTGACGTTTGTTGTCAAGCAGTCGCGAGCCGCATGGCAGCCGTCGCACAAAGCAAGTGGCTGCCACCCACGCGTGCGCCTGCCGGTACCCAAAACCCAGCCCAGGTGTGCCGCACACATAGTCAGCACACGACCGGTGGCCAACAGCCGCATATAGCCTGTTCTCACAGATGTCCAGTAAAGCCGCGCTAGTTTTAACAAAGAACCCAGATTGCAAACTCCTTGTCCGTCCCTCCCCCTCGTGCATCCCCACGCGACTTGCCAGGCTCTAAGTGTGTTCTGAAGCGCGGCAGCACACCTTGAGCCAATTGCACACCCGGGCCACGACTGAGGGCGCCCTGCTGCGTGTGTGCCGTGGGCGGCGGTGGCTGGGCGGCGCTGAGCCGAGCGCATGAGTGTGTCAGCGGCCCTAGGCTGCCCCGAGCCACTTGGAATGCAATGAGCAGGCGCTAAGTCGGGCGTCATCGACATGGTGACAAGCGCGGTCAGCCGCGGCAGCCGCTGCCAGCTCCGCCGGGGGCAGTGTGTAGCCTTGCATGCACCCATGGGCTGGGCGCCGCCTAGAGGGCGTCCGTGTGCGGGCTGCTTTGTTAGCAGCTCCGGCTCTTCCCGCTGCAGCCACTCTACTGCCAGGACCACAGTGTGCAGCTCTCGCTCCGTGCTGGACATGGGGATGCCGCTCTGCATGGGGGTTACCTCCGCCTAGCTGAAAGGCACGCGCATCTTGCTGTATGACCCCGGGCCCAGCTCCTGCCCCGGAAGGAAGGCGGCGTACGCCTTATCCTATCCAACTCCGACCACGCATAAGAGCAGGCCGCAGCAGATAACGCTGACAGTGGCGCTGCTGCCACTCTACCGCCATGAGCGCGGTCGGCAGCCGCCGGGGTGGCAGCGCCGCCCACAGCCGCCATGAGGCAGCACGGTTGGCGGCCGCCGAAAGAGACGTGGAGCTGGTCAGACTGCTGAGATCTGCTGGTCCCGCTGCTAGGCTGTGTCATACGTTGGCAACGGCACTGAGTGCTTCTGGCTGAGACGCCAGGCTGAATGAGAATCAAGGTGCCGTAGGCTGCAATGCCCTGCACAAGGCAAGCACGCGCTTGAAACTCAATGCACTGCTGCAAAGTCTGTGTACGGCATATGCGCTGCTGCTGTCATTCAGCTGCTGCCGCACACACCGCCCCCCGATGCTTCAGACATACCAGCAGTCGCCAGAAGGCTGCTGGAAACTGCAAGGGAACATTCTGGGGGCAACAGGCAAAGCCGCTGCCAGCGCCATCAGAGGCGCTAGCGGCTCAGCAGCAATACCCTGCTTGCACATGGAGGTCTACACCAGCGCCAGAGGCACCAGCGCAAGAGCAGGTTGGGGACAGACGTGCCGCCGCTACAAAACCGCACAGGCTTGCCCGCCCAGTCCAAAGCTGCCATGACTGCACTGCGAGGCCCAAGTGATACTGCAAGGCCCACGTCAGAATTGGATTGCCATTTACGCAGAAGTAGCCTGGCGAAGGCTACCATCACCACTACCCACTGTCATGGTGGTGCGATGCTGCATCTGCCGCCGCTGCCCTACGGCGCGGCGGACCCAGGGTTGGCCGTTGCCGCCGCTACCCACAGGCGCCGTGACATTACACCGACCGCTGGCAGCGCTGTGGCTGTTGCTGGTACGCGCTACTGCCAGCTGCACGCACGCTTACGCAGGTTTAGCCTCAGGGAGAAGCGCGATAGGGCAGGCTGCAGACACCACGTCTGGGCTGCAGACACAAACCCATGAGGCAGCGCGGTCAGCAGCTGGCGAAGGCCACGTCGAAGGTGGCAGAAAGACTATGCCACCGCCAGCCTGACCAGGCCCATGTAGCAGAATCAGCATCACCACCATATCCCGCTGCCACCGCTGCCCCTCTCTGCTCCAACACGCGACGCCCTCACAACTGCCAACCCCTCCAGCGGGGCCCACTGCCCTGCTACTGCGGTGGCGGAGCTGCGCTAGGGCAACATGTCCGCAGCGTGACAGGTGGAGACACCCCTCATGAGATGCCGTGCTGGGTACAAGTCAACAACCCAGCTGGGGTGCACAGCACCTACCCCTTAACCGCTGCTCGCTGACGGCAAGGCGCCCAGCCACTAGGGCTGCGGCGGACTGCTGCTGCGCGTATGCCAAGTGCCCCGCGGGTCAAGCAAGCAGTCGACCGCCGAGTGGGCAGCAAGAGGGCAGGGAGGAGCGCAGACCGAAGCATCCAGGTTTCGCACACCCATGATCGCGACCTATCAATGCCGGAGGCATTAAGCACAAGCTACCACGCGCGGAGACCGCAACACAGGGCCCATAACCTGTTGAAGATGTGGATCGGCTGGCTGGAATTATGACAAGGTGCTTGACACACGCGCTCAGCTGTGCTGCCTGGCACCATGTTTAGGGGTATGGTCTGCTAGACGCGCGTTGGGGGGGCCATATGGCCCCCCGACGGCCTTGCAATCCCGCGCATCCGCCAGTTCAACTGGCATGAGGGAGGCGCTACAGCTCGCATAGACAGAACCCAGGTTCAGGACGCCTCCCACACGGTCAGTTACCGTAGTGATACAAAGGTGTCGGGTTTTGAATGTTCGGGAAAGGGTATAAATATATATTGTAAGTTATTCGGGAAATTAAATATTCGGGACGGCCGCCGGCGAAAAATGCAAGTCTGATCCAGAATTTCGGGACTCCCGCCGGCAGTCCGGCCAGGCCGCCTTCATGCCCCGGACACGCATACGACTGTGTGTCGTCCACAATGGCCCCGTGGCTCAGGCTTTCGTGCACGCCAAGTGTTATGCTACAATGGCAATGCTTTAGTATGTCACTTGATTGCACTCCGTGCATCGGTGCATGGCGCATTCGAAGTAAGGCCGGCGTCCTAGCCGGCGTGTGGTTGTAAGACCCCCTTGACCCCCTCCAGGCGCGCGCAGCGCGCGCTCCGGAAAATAGTATATCCGAAAGGTGATATTTATTTTCGGGACCGAGAAGGCAAAATAATTAAATAGGTTCCGGAGCGGATTCGGGACCGCCTCCCGAACTTTGCTCCCCGAAACCTTTGTATCACTACGGTACTTCCGTGAGCCCCAGAATTCCAACACCTCCCTCCCAGGACTGGGGCCTTATCCCCTGCTGTGTCGGGCCTGCCTAGGGATGACCGTGTGGAACGCGCTCAACTAATACTAGGGCTTGTCAGCCCGAGTCATCAGTGGCTTCGCCACTACCAAGTGTAACTATTCTCTCCCTCCCTACACTATACACAGCCATCGGCCACACGGGACAGATGCCACATCGCTTCACAGGAGGAGTTATCTCGGTGATCTACAAGAAGGGCGACGTGACCGAGCCAGGCAACTACTGCCCCATCACACTCCTGGGGTCTGACTACCGCATCCTGGCTAAGGCCCTGGCTACCCGCCTGGGCCCGGCGCTAGCACGCGTCATCGACCCGGAACAGACAGCCTTCCTCCCCAAACGCCTGATTGGCAATGGAGCCCTGTTTCTCCGCCTCCTGCCGCACCTCCTGCGACAGCAGGGGCGGCCGGGCCTCATTGCCTTTCTGGACTTTGAAAAGGCATACGACACCGTGGACCGGACGTTCCTGTCAGAAGCCATGGAGGCCGCTGGTGCAGGCCCTAACCTTCGTGGCTGGGTGCACACGCTGCTGGCGGACACACGTGCGCGAGCCCATGTCCAAGGTGCCCACTCCCAGCCCGTGTCCATGATGGCTGGCGTACGCCAGGGCTGCCCGCTGTCGCCGCTGCTGTACCTGTTTGTAGCGCATGCGCTACTATGCTGGTTATGGCACAAAGGCGTCGGCCTACGGCTTGACCCGACAGCTCTCCAACGTGTGGCAGCAGTGCAGTATGCGGACGACACTAAGGCGCTGCTGGAGGGCGAGCAGGAGGTTGTGGCTTTCCTGGCCGCCATGCACACCTTCCAGCACGCCTCAGGGCAACGGCTCAACCTATCAAAGGTGCAGCTGCTGCGCATTGGGGCGGGTGGGACCCCGGCCGGAGCAGGGACTGCAGGCGGGCAACCGCTGCCGCCAGCAGGGGAGCAGGAGCGCATCTGCGGACTGGCGGTGGTGACCACAGCCACAGCTCTGAACCTGCCTATTTCCAATACGTCAGAGCAGCCTCAGCTGGACTGGGCAACCAAAGCAGTGGACGCTCAACGGCGTATGCAGGTTCTCGCCCACCTGCCACTGTCTGCCTTCGGGAGAGCGGCAGGGGTATCCGGCTATGCCCTTTCCATGCTCACGTGGCATGCAGAGCACGCTGGCATGCCTGGCGACACAATTGACCAGCTAGAACGCCTTGCTGCGCGAGCAGCAGATAGGCGACTCGGGCCAAATGACACGGAGCGGCGGCTAACGGGCATCCCCTCCTCAATGCTGGCTGGGCCGCCGGTGGTGGGCGGCTTCGGAATGCTGCCGCTCCGAGCGCACCTACGGGGCCGTGAGGCCTTGTGGGCGGCCCGACTCGTCCAGGCAGAAGCTGCCGCGCCCACGGAGCAACACCACCCCTTGCACCGCGTTGTGGCCCTCAGCCTACAACGGCACCATCCCTCGCTGCGCCCATGGACCATGCTCACAGCCCGCCCTGACGTCCGACCCATGGGATGCCAGTTGCCGGGCGACTTGCAGCGCATCTATGAGGCTTTGGGCCATCTCCCGCCTGTGAGAGCGGTGAGGACGCCGCCACCAGCGCCAGGCGACTGGTGCTGGGCAGCACCATTGTGGGGCAATCCGCTCCTGCCTGAGGGTGACCACACCCGACGGCCTGGCCTTGAGGCGCACCATACACGCCTCGCAGCGTGTCGCCACCTGCGCACCGTAGGTGACCTGGTGCAAGCACTGACAGCGGCGGCATCATGGCGGGCAACACGGCCAGTGGGAGCGACTGGGGGTGTGGCATGGGAGGAATGGGTGCGGCAGCACCTTGACCCAGAGACGCAGCTACGCGAGCAGCCAGCACTCGAGGGCCTGAATAGCCTTGCAGCAGACATACCAGAGACTGGCTGGCTGGCAGCAGCACGTGCAGTGCAGGAACGGCTCCAGGCTGGGTTGGGCCCCGCCCCGCCCTCGGAATCGGCAGTGGTTCGGCTGATCATGCCTTGCCTTGGCTGGAGGATACCTGGCATGCAGCAACCCCTGGCGCTGGAGAAGCTGTCTGTACGTGTTGCTACCGTCATGCAGCTGGGAGACGTCGTGGTAGCCCGCAGTCAACTGCACACGGCATATGCAGCTGAGGCGCGCGAGACACCACCAGCAGCCCCCCCACAACGCTGGATTCCCCCCTTCGACCGGCTCTGGCGGATACGCTGGGAGAATGCCCACAAGGAGACAGCTTGGCGGGTGTCAATCGACGGCATTGGCATTGCCGGTAACACGCATCTCACACATGCACCTGGTCCGGTGCCGTGTGGATGCGGTGTGACGACAACCCACAGCCCCAGGCTACACGCGTTTTGGCAGTGCGCAGTAGCTCAGGCGGTTGTGCAGCAGCTCGCAGCGCAGCTTGCGGCCCCGCCCACCAGGGAGCAGGTGTGGTTGTTTGAGGCCCCGGCTGGCGTGCAACAAGCAGTGTGGGATGTAGTGGCTATGGCGGCGTTAGCGGCTATGGAGAGGGGGCGGTGCGCGCTGTATGCCGCAAGGCGCCGTCGATGGGGCCATGGCCAGCGATGCAGGGTGTGGTTTCCGCCAGAGAGCGGCCCCTGCTGGTCCTTTTGAGGGGGCTTGGTTAGCTTGCTTTATGCGCCCTAAGCGCCTTGCTTTCCCTCTGTTGTGGCCAGGGGTTTTGTTTGTGGCGGGGCGGCCTTGTGTGTTTCTGGCCTTGGCAGGCGGTGTTTTCCTGGCGTGTATTTTGGTCTGGTGTGTACGTGTGGTGTGGTGTGAAGGAGGCAGTTATGTCTGCCCCTCTGAGGCTCCGCCCTAGCCTGCTGGCTGTTGTGCTTTCTTTTGGTGGAGAAGGCGTGAGCCTTGTGTCTCCGTGTCTCTTTTGTCTTGACCAGGACTGGGGCCTTATCCCCTGCTGTGTCGGGCGTGCCTAGGGGTGAGCGTGTGGAATGCGCTCACCCAACACTAGGGCTTGTCAGCCCTAGTCATCAGTGGCTTCGCCACTACCAAGTGTAATTATTATCCTCCTCCCCTCCTCCCCTCCCTCCCTCCCTCCCTCCCTCCTTCTTTCTTACTGTGTACCTACTGGGTCGGGTAGGGGAATCCTGTTGTGCTCCAGCCTCTGCTGCAGCTCTTTGTCTGCTCTTGCACTCCCGCCGTCCAAAATGGTATTATCCATTGGATTTGCATGCTAACGATAATGTAGGCGATACCGTAAGCGAGTATGGTCCAACCTCGGAAAATTTGGCTCGTTTGACAGCTGCGAGAGCCACAGTAGCAGTTAAGACGCATCTATTCATCTATTCCTGATGCAAAAGTAATCCGTTAACACCAGCTTAAAATGCTGAAAGTTGGCGAATCAGCCAGTCAACTGGTCAGCTCGCAAGCATGGACTTCACCGTCATCGATTCACCCGATGTGATGGACTAACATTATGTTATTCCTCCAACTCTACCCAAATCAATAAGCAGCGTCCTCAAACACGGTCTGTATCAAAAAAGAATTGTTTGCTCTCACCACCAGGGGCCACGTGAGTGAGTGCAGCAGTCCAGCCACGCAGCCGTTTGGCCCGGCTATTGCTGATATACATATAGCGACTGCCGTTATATGGTTAGCATGAGCTGGAGCTTGCTGGAGTGGAGGGGTTGCCGACTTGGCGCCACCGGTGTGGTAGGCAGGCCTGCAAGGTGCACCAGGCATTCGGGTCTGGACACGCCAATGTGCTGTGGCTGCTTGGCTTGCACTCCCAAAGCCCACCACTCACATATGGTGCAAATTGAATGTCCTTGTCATGGCAGCACATTACTTGACGGCCTGCATGATACCGCACCCTGACCCATGAGAGGGGAGGCAAGCCGGGCACACTGATGTGCAGAGCTAGCCGCATAGGGCACTGCAAGGGCTGGCACCACCGTGCTTAGCTTGTGGCTGCATTACAAACGGTCCACACAACATGTGCATACATGAATGTGCACAGGGGTGAGTGAGGCAGGCAGGTTGAGTGGTGGGTTGGGCAGCACTGCCCTCACTGTGGTGACAAGGAGAATGAGCAGCATGTGCATGCACACCATGCATGTGCAATCTATCAGCCTGCACCATAACACATTGCAGTAATCAGTATGACCTGGGTGTATGAGTAGCCAACATGGTGCAAGTATGCAGGACCATGGAAGTCGCATCCCTTCTGCCTACTTGTGCACTGCGGGAGCAATGGGACACGCAAAGTCATTGCTATGTGCCAAAATTGTATCACGGTCACCCACAGGTGACTCCAGTGAACCTCCTAGGTGTGATTATGCTAATTATGCTGTGCAAATCATTTCTGACATGTCAGACTTTTCAAACCCCCCCAAACCCCATAAAACCCCCCCTTAGGCGACCCTGCTGCCAGGGGCCACGTGAGTGAGTGCAGCAGTCCAGCCACGCAGCCGTTTGGCCCGGCTATTGCTGATATACATATAGGGTTTTAGGGTTTTTAGGGTTTTAGGGTTTTAAGGGGTTTAGGGTTTTAGGGTTTTAGGGTTTTAGGGTTTTAGGGTTTTAGGGTTTTAGGGTTTTTAGGGTTTTAGGGTTTTAGGGTTTTAGGGTTTTAGGGTTTTAGGGTTTTAGGGTTTTAAGGGTTTTAGGGTTTTAGGGTTTTAGGGTTTTAGGGTTTTAGGGTTTTAGGGTTTTAGGGTTTTAGGGTTTTAGGGTTTTAGGGTTTTAGGGTTTTAGGGTTTTAGGGTTTTAGGGTTTTTAGGGTTTTAGGGTTTTAGGGTTTTAGGGTTTTAGGGTTTAGGGTTTTAGGGTTTTAGGGTTTTAGGGTTTTAGGGTTTTAGGGTTTTTAGGGTTTTAGGGTTTTAGGGTTTTAGGGTTTTAGGGTTTTAGGGTTTTAGGGTTTTAGGGTTTTAGGGTTTTAGGGTTTTAGGGTTTTAGGGTTTTAGGGTTTTAGGGTTTTAGGGTTTTAGGGTTTTAGGGTTTTAGGGTTTTAGGGTTTTAGGGTTTTAGGGTTTTAGGGTTTTAGGGTTTTAGGGTTTTAGGGTTTTAGGGTTTTAGGGTTTTAGGGTTTTAGGGTTTTAGGGTTTTAGGGTTTTAGGGTTTTTAGGGTTTTAGGGTTTTAGGGTTTTTAGGGTTTTAGGGTTTTAGGGTTTTAGGGTTTTAGGGTTTTAGGGTTTTAGGGTTTTAGGGTTTTAGCGT